>NC_060190.1:76937030-76979530 GCF_021184085.1 Oncorhynchus gorbuscha | reverse complement strand
TATCATAGAATGTACTATAGAATGTATGCAAGAATGTATAATAGAATGTATGATAGAATGTATGCAAGAATGTATGATAGAATGTATTATAGAATGTATTATAGAATGTATTATAGAATGTATGATAGAATGTATTATAGAATGTATTATAGAATGTATTATAGAATGTATGATAGAATGCACCATAGAATGTATTATAGAATGTATGATAGAATGTATTATAGAATGTATCATAGAATGTATCATATAATGTACTATAGAATGTATGCAAGAATGTATGCAAGAATGTATGATAGAATGTATTATAGAATGTATTATAGAATGTATTATAGAATGTATGATAGAATGTATTATAGAATGTATTATAGAATGTATTATAGAATGTATGATAGAATGCACCATAGAATGTATTATAGAATGTATGATAGAATGTATTATAGAATGTATGATAGAATGTATTATAGAATGTATTATAGAATGTATTATAGAATGTATGATAGAATGCACCATAGAATGTATTATAGAATGTATGATAGAATGTATTATAGAATGTATCATAGAATGCACCATAGAATGTATTATAGAATGTATGATAGAATGTATCATAGAATGTATTATAGAATGTATTATAGAATGTATCATATAATGTATTATAGAATGTATCATATAATGTATCATAGAATGTATTATAGAATGTATTATAGAATGTATCATAGAATATATGATAGAATGTATCATAGAATGTATTATATAATGTATTATAGAATGTATTATAGAATGTATCATAGAATATATGATAGAATGTATCATAGAATGTATCATAGAATGTATTATAGAATGTATTATAGAATGTATCATAGAATGTATTATATAATGTATTATAGAATGTATTATAGAATGTATCATAGAATATATGATAGAATGTATCATAGAATGTATCATAGAATGTATTATATAATGTATTATAGAATGTATTATAGAATGTATCATAGAATATATGATAGAATGTATCATAGAATGTATCATAGAATGTATCATAGAATGTATTATATAATGTATTATAGAATGTATCATATAATGTATCATAGAATGTATTATAGAATGTATTATAGAATGTATCATAGAATATATGATAGAATGTATCATAGAATGTATTATATAATGTATTATAGAATGTATTATAGAATGTATCATAGAATATATGATAGAATGTATCATAGAATGTATCATAGAATGTATTATAGAATGTATTATAGAATGTATCATAGAATATATGATAGAATGTATCATAGAATGTATCATAGAATGTATTATAGAATGTATTATAGAATGTATTATAGAATGTATCATAGAATATATGATAGAATGTATTATAGAATGTATCATAGAATGTACCATAGAATGTACCATAGAATGTATTATAGAATGTATCTGTTTCATGTCTATACGCTACTCGTAGTTCTTGTTTAGTACTATGTTCTATTTATTATTCGATTTGAACTCCCTGTACTCGCGTCCCGACTCCCAGGGTACATTGCAGGGTTCCCCAACTGGCAGCTCCAGCAACTTCTATTTACAATTGTTTTATTATTGGACATAAAAGTCTGTAAAAACACCAAGAAATCTGCTCCAAGTTATTTTAATTTCAGAAATCTGTTCCCACACATAATAGAGAAACAGGAAGTGATGATTTACAAATGTAATCAAGGTTTGAAGTGAAATGATGATCTTTTAGTCATATATTACATCTGTTTGGGCTTCTTGAAGCCGAACTGCACGTGAGGAGGACGGGCACGCAGAAGAGCTTCCCCGAGGCGGTTTCTGACCGTTTGTACAGAAATTCTTGCAAACCCACAGTTTCATCAGCTGCCCGGTGACTGGTCTCAGACGATCTCGTAGGTGAAAAGGCCGGATGTGGAGGTCCTGTGCTGGCGTGGTTACACGTGATCTGCGGTTGTGAGTCTGGTTGGACGTACGGTCAAATTCGCTAAAATGACATTGGAGGCGGCTTATGGTAGAGAAATGAACATTCAATTCTCTGGCAACAGCTCTAGTGGACCTTCCTATAGTCAGCATGCCAAATGCAAGATCCCTTAGAACTTGAGACATCTGTGGCAGTGTGGCCTTTTATTGTACCGAGTACAAGGTGCACCTGTGTAATAATAATTTATTGATGTGACACACTTGTCAGTTGGATGTATACAAATGTGTGCACAACATTTGAGAGAAATACACTTTACATACTGCGTTTATATTTTTGTTCAGTGTATATATATATATATATATATAAAAAGACTCAAGAACACACACACACATGTACATACCTGCACACACAATACACACACACACACACAATCCCCTTCAGCATCCCTGGATAGGTGATGACAGTCATAACAGGCTGTCTGATTGGTCTGTTTAGCACCTCACCTATTCCTTTCCTCTTCCTTCCCTCTCCTCCTCATCACTCCTTCCTTCTCTCCCCCCACCTCCCTCTCTCCCCCACCTCCCTCTCTTCCTTCCCTCTCCTCCTCTTCACTCTTTCCTTATCTCCCCCACCTCCTTCTCTCCCCCCACCTCCCTCTCCTCCTCTTCACTCCTTCCTTATCTCCCCCCACCTCCTTCTCTCCCCCCACCTCCCTCTCCTCCTCTTCACTCCTTCCTTATCTCCACCCACCTCCTTCTCTCCCCCCACCTCCTTCTCTCCCCCCACCTCCCTCTCTCCTGCCCTCTCCTCCTCTTCACTCATTCCTTCTCTCCCTCCACCTCCCTCTCTCCCCCACCTCCTTCTCTCCTTCCCTCTCCTCCTCTTCACTCCTTCTTTATCTCCCCCATCTCCCTCTCTCCTTCCCTCTCCTCCTCTTCACTCCTTCTTTCTCTCCCCCACCTCCCTCTCTCCTTCCCTCTCCTCCTCTTCACTCCTTCTTTATCTCCCCCACCTCCCTCTCTCCTTCCCTCTCCTCCTCTTCACTCCTTCTTCCCCCACCTCTCTCCCCCCCTCCTCCTCTTCACTCCTTCCCTCTCCACCTCCTTCTCCCCCACCTCCTTCCTTCCCTCTCATCCTCCACCTCCTTCTTTCTCCCCCCACCTCCTTCTCTCCTTCCCTCTCATCCTCTTCACTCCTTCTTTCTCTCCCCCACCTCCCTCTCTCCTTCCCTCTCCTCCTCTTCACTCCTTCCTTCTCTCCCCCCACCTCCCTCTCTCCCCCACCTCATTCTCTCCTTCCCTCTCCTCCTCATCACTCCTTCCATTACACCATCATCCCCCCTCTTAACCACCCATTGACCCCCCTTCACCCTTCTCCTCCCCCGTCTACATCCCACTCTCCTTCTCTACTGTGGACAAGGTGCTGAGGTGAGAGCAGATTGAGGTGGTCACGTCAGTCTGATTCAGTAGAGGGGTTTACACAGGTACAAATTACAACAGGACAGAGGGTGCCCAAACCCCGAGGGCTTTTTCTTTCACACTGAACACTACTGTCTCCAGCATGCATGTCCTTATACAACTATATATACAGTACAGTACAGTACAGTACAGTACAGTACAGTACAGTACAGTACAGTACAGTACAGTACAGTACAGTACAGTACAGTACAGTACAGTACAGTACAGTAAAGGAACATAATGCTCTGCAAGGTAAAATGGCCCAAATCTGTTGTTCTGCTCCTGAACAAGACAGTTAACCCACTGTTCCCCCGGTAGACAGTTAACCCACTGTTCCCCCGGTAGACAGTTAACCCACTGTTCCCCCGGTAGACAGTTAACTCACTGTTTCCCCGGGAGGCAGTTAACCCACTGTTCCCCCAGTAGACAGTTAACCCTCTGTTCCCCCAGTAGACAGTTAACCCTCTGTTCCCCCAGTAGACAGTTAACTCACTGTTCCCCCAGTAGACAGTTAACCCACTGTTTCCCAGTAGACAGTTAACCCTCTGTTCCCCCGGTAGACAGTTAACCCACTGTTTACCCGGTAGACAGTTAACCCACTGTTCCCCCGGTAGACAGTTAACCCACTGTTCCCCCGGTAGACAGTTAACCCACTGTTTCCCCGGTAGACAGTTAACCCTCTGTTCCCCTAGTAGACAGTCATTGTAAATAAGAATTTGTTCTTAAGTGTCTTTCCTAATGTGATATACAGTAAGCTACAGAGCATCCTACTAGCACATGTAAATACACCCAATGCATCTTTACCACAATCACGATCCAGATGGAGACATGCTGTCACTTTCATTCCTAATGTTATTTACACAATCACACACTGGCATGCCCTCCTCCCCAACACACTGGCATGCCCTCCTCCCCAACACACTGGCATGCCCTACTCCCCAACACACTGGCATGCCCTCCTCCCCAACACACTGGCATGCCCTCCTCCCCAACACACTGGCATGCCCTCCTCCCCAACACACTGGCATGCCCTCCTCCCCAACACACTGGCATGCCCTCCTCCCCAACACACTGGCATGCCCTCCTCCCCAACACACTGGCATGCCCCTCCTCCCCAACACACTGGCATGCCCTCCTCCCCAACACACTGGCATGCCCTCCTCCCCAACACACTGGCATGCCCTCCTCCCCAACACACTGGCATGCCCTCCTCCCCAACACACTGGCATGCCCTCCTCCCCAACACACTGGCATGCCCTCCTCCCCAACACACTGGCATGCCCTCCTCCCCAACACACTGGCATGCCCTCCTCCCCAACACACTGGCATGCCCTCCTCCCACACTGGCACAACACACTGGCATGCCCTCCTCCCCAACACACTGGCATGCCCTCCTCCCCAACACACTGGCATGCCCTCCTCCCCAACACACTGGCATGCCCTCCTCCCCAACACACTGGCATGCCCTCCTCCCCAACACACTGGCATGCCCTCCTCCCCAACACACTGGCATGCCCTCCTCCCCAACACACTGGCATGCCCTCCTCCCCAACACACTGGCATGCCCTCCTCCCCAACACACTGGCATGCCCTCCTCCCCAACACACTGGCATGCCCTCCTCCCCAACACACTGGCATGCCCTCCTCCCCAACACACTGGCATGCCCTCCTCCCCAACACACTGGCATGCCCTCCTCCCCAACACACTGGCATGCCCTCCTCCCCAACACACTGGCATGCCCTCCTCCCCAACACACTGGCATGCCCTCCTCCCCAACACACTGGCATGCCCTCCTCCCCAACACACTGGCATGCCCTCCTCCCCAACACACTGGCATGCCCTACTCCCCAACACACTGGCATGCCCTACTCCCCAACACACTGGCATGCCCTCCTCCCCAACACACTGGCATGCCCTCCTCCCCAACACACTGGCATGCCCCCCCTCCACAACACACTGGCATGCCCTCCTCCCCAACACACTGGCATGCCCTCCTCCCCAACACACTGGCATGCCCTCCTCCACAACACACTGGCATGCCCTCCTCCCCAACACACTGGCATGCCCTCCTCCCCAACACACTGGCATGCCCTCCTCCCCAACACACTGGCATGCCCTCCTCCCCAACACACTGGCATGCCCTCCTCCCCAACACACTGGCATGCCCTCCTCCCAACACACTGGCATGCCCTCCTCCCCAACACACTGGCATGCCCTCCTCCCCAACACACTGGCATGCCCTCCTCCCCAACACACTGGCATGCCCTCCTCCCCAACACACTGGCATGCCCTCCTCCCCAACACACTGGCATGCCCTCCTCCCCAACACACTGGCATGCCCTCCTCCCCAACACACTGGCATGCCCTCCTCCCCAACACACTGGCATGCCCTCCTCCCCAACACACTGGCATGCCCTCCTCCCCAACACACTGGCATGCCCTCCTCCCTGGCAACACACTGGCATGCCCTCCTCCCCAACACACTGGCATGCCCTCCTCCCCAACACACTGGCATGCCCTCCTCCCCAACACACTGGCATGCCCTCCTCCCCAACACACTGGCATGCCCTCCTCCCCAACACACTGGCATGCCCTCCTCCCCAACACACTGGCATGCCCTCCTCCCCAACACACTGGCATGCCCTCCTCCCCAACACACTGGCATGCCCTCCTCCCCAACACACTGGCATGCCCTCCTCCCCAACACACTGGCATGCCCTCCTCCCCAACACACTGGCATGCCCTCCTCCCCAACACACTGGCATGCCCTCCTCCCCAACACACTGGCATGCCCTCCTCCCCAACACACTGGCATGCCCTCCTCCCCAACACACTGGCATGCCCTCCTCCCCAACACACTGGCATGCCCTCCTCCCCAACACACTGGCATGCCCTCCTCCCCAACACACTGGCATGCCCTCCTCCCCAACACACTGGCATGCCCTCCTCCCCAACACACTGGCATGCCCTCCTCCCCAACACACTGGCATGCCCTCCTCCCCAACACACTGGCATGCCCTCCTCCCCAACACACTGGCATGCCCTCCTCCCCAACACACTGGCATGCCCTACTCCCCCCAACACACTGGCATGCCCTCCTCCCCAACACACTGGCATGCCCTCCTCCCCAACACACTGGCATGCCCTCCTCCACAACACACTGGCATGCCCTCCTCCACAACACACTGGCATGCCCTCCTCCCCAACACACTGGCATGCCCTCCTCCCCAACACACTGGCATGCCCTCCTCCACAACACACTGGCATGCCCTCCTCCCCAACACACTGGCATGCCCTCCTCCCCAACACACTGGCATGCCCTCCTCCCCAACACACTGGCATGCCCTCCTCCCCAACACACTGGCATGCCCTCCTCCCAACACACTGGCATGCCCTCCTCCCCAACACACTGGCATGCCCTCCTCCCCAACACACTGGCATGCCCTCCTCCCCAACACACTGGCATGCCCTCCTCCCCAACACACTGGCATGCCCTCCTCCCCAACACACTGGCATGCCCTCCTCCCCAACACACTGGCATGCCCTCCTCCCCAACACACTGGCATGCCCTCCTCCCCAACACACTGGCATGCCCTCCTCCCCAACACACTGGCATGCCCTCCTCCCCAACACACTGGCATGCCCTCCTCCACAACACACTGGCATGCCCTCCTCCCCAACACACTGGCATGCCCTCCTCCCCAACACACTGGCATGCCCTACTCCCCAACACACTGGCATGCCCTCCTCCCCAACACACTGGCATGCCCTCCTCCCCAACACACTGGCATGCCCTCCTCTCCAACACACTGGCATGCCCTCCTCCCCAACACACTGGCATGCCCTCCTCCACAACACACTGGCATGCCCTCCTCCACAACACACTGGCATGCCCTCCTCCCCAACACACTGGCATGCCCTCCTCCCCAACACACTGGCATGCCCTCCTCCACAACACACTGGCATGCCCTCCTCCCCAACACACTGGCATGCCCTCCTCCCCAACACACTGGCATGCCCTCCTCCCCAACACACTGGCATGCCCTCCTCCCCAACACACTGGCATGCCCTCCTCCCCAACACACTGGCATGCCCTCCTCCCCAACACACTGGCATGCCCTCCTCCCCAACACACTGGCATGCCCTCCTCCCCAACACACTGGCATGCCCTCCTCCCCAACACACTGGCATGCACTCCCCAACACACTGGCATGCCCTCCTCCCCAACACACTGGCATGCCCTCCTCCCCAACACACTGGCATGCCCTCCTCAACACACTGGCATGCCCTACTCGCCAAAATACAGTATGTTATCTCTCTCTGCACAAACAGGATACTGAATTACAGTACGTTATCTCTCTGCACAAACAGCATACTGAATTACAGTACGTTATCTCTCTGCACAAACAGCATACTGAATGTTATCTCTCTGCACAAACAGCATACTGAATTACAGTACACTGTGACTGGCAGATGCTAGGAGAATACGATGCAGAAGTAGACGGAGGTGACACTGTGATGACACACAGAGACAGCCAAGAGGAAGGGACAAAGGTTTTCACACCTGTATGATGTGTGTGTGTGTGTGTGTGTGTGTGTGTGTGTGTGTGTGTGTGTGTGTGTGTGTGTGTGTGTGTGTGTGTGTGTGTGTGTGTGTGTGTGTGTGTGTGTGTGTGTGTGTGTGTGTGTGTGTGTGTGTGTGTGTGTGTGTGTGTGTGTGTGTGTGTGTGTGTGTGTGTGTGTGTGTGTGTGTGTGTGTGTGTGTGTGTGTGTGTGTGTGTGTGTGTGTGTGTGTGTGTGTGTGGAGAGAGAGAGACAGGAGAGTGGATCAAGGTGCATCAAAAACATTTGTAGAGAGCACCAGATGCCAGTCTCAGTTTAGGGCTAACACATCAACTGATCACTGAGGAAGACTAGATGCTTCTGCTGTCAGGAATGATACTGGTGAAAAGAGGAAACATTGTAGTGTTCTGAATCTGCTGCTGTGCTCAGCTGACCCAACAATACAAAGGTCATCTATGGACTGATTTCAGATAACAGTTCCTCTTGATTTTGGGGCAGGCACACACACACACACACAAAGAAGAATGGATTGTTTAAACCCTTGGGTTAAAATAGTCATCTCAGATCCAGATACTGTTCCTTTCTCATAGCCCCTTGAATTGAATTGAGAGACAGAGACAGAGACAGGGACAGAGAGAGAGAGAGACAGCGAGAGAGAGAGAGAGAGCGAGAGAGAGAGAGAGAGAGACAGCGAGAGAGAGAGAGAGAGAGAGAGAGAGAGAGAGAGAGAGAGAGAGAGAGAGAGAGAGAGAGAGAGAGAGTTCACAAGCCTGTTCTACTAACACACTGAAGCCTCAGGACCAGAACATCCAATCAATCAGGATAAACCAAATTACAACACAATCAAAACAAAACTACATTGCTTATTGGGAAACACAAGCTCAAACACAAAGCAAAATGCAGTGCTATCTGGCCCTAAATAGACAGTATACTGTGGCTAAATATTTGACCATGGTTACTGAACAAAGCCTTAGAAAAACCTTGACAAAGTACAGGCTCCAGTGAGCACAGCCTACGCCATCCAGCTGAGAATGGTAGATGGCCATCTATAATAGTTACCTATCCAGCTAGATGTGTCTGGGGATTATCTCTACAGGAAAATGGCTCCCTGTAGAGGAAAGGCTGTCTATACCACTGCATCACAGCAGAACCTGTGTCGGGGCATTTCCTGACAAAATGTAAAAAATACAAAACAATTAGATAGTGTCATTTTCCCAAATTTGAAACCCTTATTCAAGGTCATCAAACCTAGTTTGTTAACTTTAGTTACCTGCAGATTCATACTAGAGCTATGACTGTATTGTATTGGTAGTAGTATGAGTCGGGATTATGTCGGTTCGTTGTTTAGCTAGATAACTAAATGTCTAAACAAAAGAGTCCTCTTCGTCAGATGATGACATGACCCATCCAGCTAGATGTGTCTGGGGGGGATTATGGCCATCTATAATAGTTACCTATCCAGCTAGATGTGTCTGGGGATTACGGCCATCTATAATAGTGACCTATCCAGCTAGATGTGTCTCGGGGGGATTACGGCCATCTATAATAGTGACCCATCCAGCTAGATGTGTCTGGGGATTATGGCCATCTATAATAGTGACCCATCCAGCTAGATGTGTCTGGGGGGGATTATGGCCATCTATAATAGTGACCCATCCAGCTAGATGTGTCTGGGGGGGATTATGGCCATCTATAATAGTGACCCATCCAGCTAGATGTGTCTGGGGATTATGGCCATCTATAATAGTTACCTATCCAGCTAGATGTGTCTGGGGATTACAGCCATCTATAATAGTGACCTATCCAGCTAGATGTGTCTGGGGGGGATTACGGCCATCTATAATAGTGACCCATCCAGCTAGATGTGGCTGGGGGGGATTATGGCCATCTATAATAGTGACCCATCCAGCTAGATGTGGCTGGGGGGGATTAAGGCCATCTATAATAGTGACCCATCCAGCTAGATGTGGCTGGGGGGGATTACGGCCATCTATAATAGTGACCCATCCAGCTAGATGTGGCTGGGGGGGATTACGGCCATCTATAATAGTGACCCATCCAGCTAGATGTGTCTGGGGGGGATTACAGCCATCTATAATAGTGACCCATCCAGCTAGATGTGGCTGGGGGGGATTACAGCCATCTATAATAGTGACCCATCCAGCTAGATGTGTCTGGGGGGGATTACAGCCATCTATAATAGTGACCCATCCAGCCAGATGTCTCTGGGGGGGATTACAGCCATCTATAATAGTGACCCATCCAGCTAGATGTGGCTGGGGGGGATTACGGCCATCTATAATAGTGATCCATCCAGCTAGATGTGGCTGGGGGGGATTACGGCCATCTATAATAGTGACCCATCCAGCTAGATGTGTCTGGGGGAGATTTACAGCCATCTATAATAGTGACCCATCCAGCTAGATGTGGCTGGGGGGGATTACAGCCATCTATAATAGTGACCCATCCAGCTAGATGTGTCTGGGGGGGATTACAGCCATCTATAATAGTGACCCATCCAGCTAGATGTGTCTGGGGGGGATTACAGCCATCTATAATAGTGACCCATCCAGCTAGATGTGTCTGGGGGGGATTACAGCCATCTATAATAGTGACCCATCCAGCTAGATGTGTCTGGGGGGATTACAGCCATCTATAATAGTAATCCATCCAGCTAGATGTGTCTGGGGGGGATTACAGCCATCTATAATAGTGACCCATCCAGCTAGATGTGTCTGGGGGGGATTATGTCCATCTATAATAGTGACCCATCCAGCTAGATGTGTCTGGGGGGGATTACGGCCATCTATAATAGTGACCCATCCAGCTAGATGTGTCTGGGGGATTACGTCCATCTATAATAGTGACCCATCCAGCTAGATGTGTCTGGGGGGATTACGGCCATCTATAATAGTGACCCATCCAGCTAGATGTGTCTGGGGGGGATTACGGCCATCTATAATAGTGACCCATCCAGCTAGATGTGTCTGGGGGGATTACGGCCATCTATAATAGTGACCCATCCAGCTAGATGTGTCTGGGGGGATTACGGCCATCTATAATAGTGACCCATCCAGCTAGATGTGTCTGGGGGATTATCTATAATAGTGACCATCCATAGATAGTGACCCATCCAGCTAGATGTGTCTGGGGGATTACGGCCATCTATAATAGTGACCCATCCAGCTAGATGTGTCTGGGGGATTAGATGTGTCTGGGGGATTACAGCCATCTATAATAGTGACCCATCCAGCTAGATGTGTCTGGGGATTACAGCCATCTATAATAGTGACCCATCCAGCTAGATGTGTCTGGGGGATTTACAGCCATCTATAATAGTGACCCATCCAGCTAGATGTGTCTGGGGATTACGGCCATCTATAATAGTGACCCATCCAGCTAGATGTGTCTGGGGGATTTACAGCCATCTATAATAGTGACCCATCCAGCTAGATGTGTCTGGGGGGGTTATGGCCATCTATAATAGTGACCCATCCAGCTAGATGTGTCTGGGGGGGATTACGGCCATCTATAATAGTGACCCATCCAGCTAGATGTGTCTGGGGGGGATTACGGCCATCTATAATAGTGACCCATCCAGCTAGATGTGTCTGGGGGGGATTACGGCCATCTATATAATAGTGACCCATCCAGCTAGATGTGGCTGGGGGGGATTACGGCCATCTATAATAGTGACCCATCCAGCTAGATGTGTCTGGGGGGGATTACGGCCATCTATAATAGTGACCCATCCAGCTAGATGTGTCTGGGGATTACGGCCATCTATAATAGTGACCCATCCAGCTAGATGTGTCTGTTTATAGAACTGACCCTGGATATAGAACTGACCCTGTTTATAGAACTGACCCTGGATATAGAACTGACCCTGGATATAGAACTGACCCTGTTTATAGAACTGACCCTGGATTTAGAACTGACCCTGTTTATAGAACTGACCCTGGATATAGAACTGACCCTGGATATAGAACTGACCCTGGATATAGAACTGACCCTGTTTATAGAACTGACCCTGGATATAGAACTGACCCTGGATATAGAACTGACCCTGGATATAGAACTGACCCTGGATGTAGAACTGACCCTAGATATAGAACTGACCCTGTTTATAGAACTGACCCTGGATATAGAACTGACCCTGGATATAGAACTGACCCTGGATATAGAACTGACCCTGGATATAGAACTGACCCTGTTTATAGAACTGACCCTGGATATAGAACTGACCCTGGATATAGAACTGACCCTGGATATAGAACTGACCCTGTTCATTGTGTGTTTTTCGTGTGTAAAAAAACATTTTGTTACTATTTTGATAGTGAATACTGCACGGTTGAGAAGGGCTTGTTCAGCATTTCACAAAAAAACTACAACTTGAACGTCCGGAGCGACACGCATTTTACATTTCACTTGGTCAGAAAATAAAAACTCAAGTTGACACAACATTTGTGCGTAAAAGCGTCACTCAGATCACAGATGTACTCACCACGTAGAGTTGCTTCCACGACAGGGCCCATTCCTGCAGAGTGGACGTCACCTCCGTCACTATGGGGTCTTCCAACAACACCACTGTCTCATACTGCCTGTAGAATACAAACAATAACTTAAGCTCTGTGAAACTAGTTGGTGAGGTTGCTTGTGTATCTAGACACAGGAACCCCGCACACACACACACACACACACACACACACACACACACACACACACACACACACACACACACACACACACACACACACACACACACACACACACACACACACACACACACACACACACACACACATAGACACACGCTCACACACACACACACACACACACACACACACACACACACACACACACACACACACACACACACACACACACACACACACACACACACACACACACACACACACACACACACACACAGACACACACTCGCACACACACACACACACACACACACACACACACACCACACACACACACACACACACACACACACACACACACACACACACACACACACACACACACACACACACACACACACACACACACACACACACACACACACACACCAAGATGATTCACCACACAGCATCAAAATGGGGAGTGTGTGTGTGTGTGTGTGTGTGTGTGTGTGTGTGTGTGTGTGTGTGTGTGTGTGTGTGTGTGTGTGTGTGTGTGTGTGTGTGTGTGTGTGTGTGTGTGTGTGTGTGTGTGTGTGTGTGTACATGTTTAGATACCTGACATGCTGTCAACGTGTTTCTATCTACACCCAACAGACTATTTTTATCTAAGACTAAGAAAAAATGGGGACTTCCTCCTAAATCATTCAGAAGTCAGACGTTTTAAAATGGCTTTGTCAAAAACTCAAACAAACTGCCATTCTACAGCTCTCACAACACTAACAGCCTAACCCCCTCCTATCTCCTCTCTCTCAAGTGAAGTAGATAATATACAAAAGTGAAATAAATACAAATTAACAGTAAACATTACACTCGCAGAAGTTCCAAAAGAATAAAGACATTACAAATGTCATATTATGTATATATATATATATACAGTGTTGTCAAATCAAAATCAAAATCAAATCAAATTTTATTTGTCACATACACATGGTTAGCAGATGTTAAATGCGAGTGTAGCGAAATGCTTGTGCTTCTAGTTCCGACAATGCAGTGATAACCAACAAGTAATCTAACTAACAATTCCAAAACTACTGTCTTATACACAGTGTAAGGGGATAAGGAACATGTACATAAGGATATATGAATGAGTGATGGTACAGAGCAGCATACAGTAGATGGTATCGAGTACAGTATATACATATGAGATGAGTGTGTAGACAAAGTAAACAAAGTGGCATAGTTAAAGTGGCTAGTGATACATGTGTTACATAAGGATGCAGTCGATGATGTAGAGTACAGTATATACATATGCATATGAGATGAATAATGTAGGGTAAGTAACATTATATAAGGTAGCATTGTTTAAAGTGGCTAGTGATATATTTACATCATTTCCCATCAATTCCCATTATTAAAATGGCTGGAGTTGGGTCAGTGTCAATGACAGTATGTTGGCAGCAGCCACTCAATGTTAGTGATGGCTGTTTAACAGTCTGATGGCCTTGAGATAGAAGCTGTTTTTCAGTCTCTCGGTCCCAGCTTTGATGCACCTGTACTGACCTCGCCTTCTGGATGATAGCGGGGTGAACAGGCAGTGGTTCGGGTGGTTGATGTCCTTGATGATCTTTATGGCCTTCCTGTAACAACGGGTGGTGTAGGTGTCCTGGAGGGCAGGTAGTTTGCCCCTGGTGATGCGTTGTGCAGTCCTCACTACCCTCTGGAGAGCCTTACGGTTGAGGGCGGAGCAGTTGCCGTACCAGGCGGTGATACAGCCCGCCAGGATGCTCTCGATTGTGCATCTGTAGAAGTTTGTGAGTGCTTTTGGTGACAAGCCGAATTTCTTCAGCCTCCTGAGGTTGAATAGGCGCTGCTGCGCCTTCTTCACGACGCTGTCAGTGTGAGTGGACCAATTCAGTTTGTCTGTGATGTGTATGCCGAGGAACTTAAAACTAGCTACCCTCTCCACTACTGTTCCATCGATGTGGATAGGGGGGTGTTCCCTCTGCTGTTTCCTGAAGTCCACAATCATCTCCTTAGTTTTGTTGACGTTGAGTGTGAGGTTATTTTCCTGACACCACACTCCGAGGGCCCTCACCTCCTCCCTGTAGGCCGTCTCGTCGTTGTTGGTAATCAAGCCTACCACTGTTGTGTCGTCCGCAAACTTGATGATTGAGTTGGAGGCGTGCGTGGCCACGCAGTCGTGGGTGAACAGGGAGTACAGGAGAGGGCTCAGAACGCACCCTTGTGGGGCCCCCGTGTTGAGGATCAGCGGGGAGGAGATGTTGTTGCCTACCCTCACCACCTGGGGGCGGCCCGTCAGGAAGTCCAGTACCCAGTTGCACAGGGCGGGGTCGAGACCCAGGGTCTCGAGCTTGATGACGAGCTTGGAGGGTACTATGGTGTTGAATGCCGAGCTGTAGTCGATGAACAGCATTCTCACATAGGTATTCCTCTTGTCCAGGTGGGTTAGGGCAGTGTGCAGTGTGGTTGTGATTGCATCGTCTTCTGGACCTATTTGGGCGGTAAGCAAATTGGAGTGGGTCTAGGGTGTCAGGTAGGGTGGAGGTGATATGGTCCTTGACTAGTCTCTCAAAGCACTTCATGATGACCGAAGTGAGTGCTACGGGGCGGTAGTCGTTTAGCTCAGTTACCTTAGCTTTCTTGGGAACAGGAACAATGGTGGCCCTCTTGAAGCATGTGGGAACAGCAGACTGGTATAGGGATTGATTGAATATGTCCGTAAAAACACCAGCCAGCTGGTCTGCGCATGCTCTGAGGGTGCGGCTGGGGATGCCGTCTGGGCCTGCAGCCTTGCGAGGGTTAACACGTTTAAATGTCTTACTCACCTCGGCTGCAGTGAAGGAGAGACCGCATGTTTCCGTTGCAGGCCGTGTCAGTGGCACTGTATTGTCCTCAAAGCGGGCAAAAAAGTTATTTAGTTAGTCTGCCTGGGAGCAAGACATCCTGGTCCGTGACTGGGCTGGATTTCATCTTGTAGTCCGTGATTGACTGTAGATCCTGTCACATGCCTCTTGTGTCTGAGCCATTGAATTGAGATTCCACTTTGTCTCTGTACTGACGCTTAGCTTGTTTAATAGCCTTGCGGAGGGAATAGCTGCACTGTTTGTATTCAGTCATGTTGCCAGACACCTTGCCCTGATTAAAAGCAGTGGTTCGCGCTTTCAGTTTCACGCGAATGCTGCCATCAATCCACGGTTTCTGGTTAGGGAATGTTTTTATCGTTGCTATGGGAATGACATCTTCGACGCACGTTCTAATGAACTCGCACACCGAATCAGCGTATTCGTCAATATTTCCATCTGACGCAATACGAAACATGTCCCAGTCCACGTGATGGAAGCAGTCTTGGAGTGTAGAGTCAGCTTGGTCTGACCAGCGTTGGACAGACCTCAGCGTGGGAGCCTCTTGTTTTAATTTCTGCCTGTAGGCAGGGATCAGCAAAATGGAGTCGTGGTCAGCTTTTCCGAAAGGGGGGCGGGGCAGGGCCTTATATGCGTCGCGGAAGTTAGAGTAACAATGATCCAAGGTTTTACCACCCCTGGTTGCGCAATCGATATGCTGATAAAATTTAGGGAGTCTTGTTTTCAGATTGGCTTTGTTAAAATCCCCAGCTACAATGAATGCAGCCTCCGGATAAATGGTTTCCAGTTTGCAAAGAGTTAAATAAAGTTTGTTCAGAGCCATCGATGTGTCTGCTTGGGGGGGATATATACGGCTGTGATTATAATCGAAGAGAATTCTCTTGGAAGATAATGCGGTCTACATTTGATTGTGAGGAATTCTAAATCAGGTGAACAGAAGGATTTGAGTTCCTGTATGTTTCCTTCATCACACCATGTCCCGTTAGTCATGAGGCATACGCCCCCGCCACTCTTCTTACCAGAGAGATGTTTGTTTCTGTCCGCGCGATGCGTGGAGAAACCCGTTGGCTGCACCGCCCTGGATAGCGTCTTCCCAGTAAGCCATGTTTCCGTAAAGCAGAGAACGTTGCAGTCTCTGATGTCCCTCTGGAATGCCACCCTTGCTCGGATTTCATCAACCCTGTTGTCGAGAGACTGGACATTGGCAAGAAGAATGCTGGGAAGTGGTGCGCGATGTGCCATTTTTCGGAGTCTGACCAGAACACCGCCGCGTTTCCCTCTTTTTCGGAGTGGTTTCCTTGGGTCGCTGCATGCGATCCATTCCGTTGTCCTGTTTGTAAGGCAGAACACAGGATCCGCGTCGCGGAAAACATATTCTTGGTCGTACTGATGGTGAGTTGACGCTGATCTTATATTCAGTAGTTCTTCTCGACTGTATGTAATGAAACCTAAGATGACCTGGGGTACTAATGTAAGAAATAACACGTAAAAAAACAAAAAACTGCATAGTTTCCTAGGAACGCGAAGCGAGGCGGCCATCTCTGTCGGCGCCGGAAGTACTTCAAATGGTGTACCAATGGTTAAAGTACAAAAGGGAAAATAAATAAGCATAAATATGGGTTGTATTTACAATGGTGTTTGTTCTTCACTGGTTGCACTTTTCTCAACAGGTCACAAATCTTGCTGCTGTGATGTCACACTGTGGTATTTCACCCAGTAGATATGGGAGTTTATCCAAAGCGAGGTTGTTTTGGAATTATTTGAGGATCTGTGTAATCTGAGGGAAATATGTGTCTCTAATATGGTCATACATTGGGCAGGAGGTTAGGAAGTGCAGCTCAGTTTCCACCTCATTTTGTGGGCATGAGTACACATAGGCTGTCTTCTCTTGAGAGCCATGTCTGCCTACGGCGGCCTTTCTCAATAGTAAGGCAATGCTCACTGAGTCTGTACATAGTCAAAGCTTTCCTTAATCTTTGGTCAGTCACAGTGATCAGGTATTCTGCCACGATATAATCTCTGTTTAGGGCTAAATGCATTCTAGTTTGCTCTATTTTTTTCTTAATTCTTTCCAATGTGTCAAGTAATTATCTTTTTTTGTTTTCTCATGATTTGGTTGGGTCTAATTGTGTTGCTGTCCTGGGGCTCTGTGGGGTGTGTTTGTATATATAAAATATATGCCATTTAGCAGACGCTTTTATCCAAAGCGACTTACAGTCATGTGTGCATACATTCTACGTATGGGTGGTCCCGGGGATCGAACCCACTACCCTGGCGTTACAAGCGCCATGCTCTACCAACTGAGCTACAGAAGTGTTTGTGAACAGAGCCCCAGGACCAGCTTGCTTAGGGGACTCTTTTCCAGGCTCATCTCTCTGTAGGTGATGGCTCTGTAGGGTGTGTTTGTGTTTGTGAACAGAGCCCCAGGACCAGCTTGCTTAGGGGACTCTTCTCCAGGTTCATCTCTCTGTAAGTGATGGCTTTGTTATGGAAGGTTTGGGAGTCACTTCCTTTTAGGTGGTTGTAGAATTTAACGGCTCTTTTCTGGATTTTGATCATTAGTGGGTATCGGCCTCATTCTGCTCTGCACAGAGGATATTTTTGCAGAATTCTGCATGCAGTCTCAATTTGGTGTTTGTCCCAGTTTGTGAATTTTTGGTTGGTGAGCGGACCCCAGACCTCACAACCATAAAGGACAATGGGTTCTATGACTGATTCAGTATTTTTAGCCAGATCCTAATTGGTATGTCAAATTTTATGTTCCTTTTGATGGCATAGAATGCCCTTCTTGCCTTGTCTCTCAGATCATTCACAGCTTTGTGGAAGTTACCTGTGGCGCTGATGTTTAGGCCAAGGTATGTATAGTATTTTGTGTGCTCTAGGGCAACGGTGTCTAGATGGAATTTGTATTTGTGGTCCTGGTGACTGGACCTTTTTTGGAACACCATTATTTTGGTCTTACTGAGATTTACTGTCAGGGCCCAGGTCTGGCAGAATCTGTGCAGAAGATCTAGGTGCTGCTGTAGGCCCTCCTTGGTTGGGGACAGAAGCACCAGATCATCAGCTTCTCCTGCTGGGCTAATTATTTGATTAGGTGAACGTTCAGCTGAAACTGTTTGGGGGTTGCCCTGGTTAATATAGCACTGTGCCATGCCAGGGGATGGTCTGGTTAATATAGCACTGTGCCATGCCAGGGGATGGTCTGGTTAATATAGCACTGTGCCAGGGGATGGTCTGGTTAATATAGCACTGTGCCATGCCAGGGGATGGTCTGGTTAATATAGCACTGTGCAAGGGGATTGTCTGGTTAATATAGCACTGTGCCATGCCAGGGGATGGTCTGGTTAATATAGCACTGTGCCAGGGGATGGTCTGGTTAATATAACACTGTACCAGGGGATGGTCTGGTTAATATAGCACTGTGCCAGGGGATGGTCTGGTTAATATAACACTGTACCAGGGGATGGTCTGGTTAATATAGCACTGTGCCAGGGGATGGTCTGGTTAATATAGCACTGCGCCATGCCAGGGGATGGTCTGGTTAATATAGCACTGTGCCAGGGGATGGTCTGGTTAATATAGCACTGTGCCAGGGGATGGTCTGGTTAATATAGCACTGTGCCAGGGGATGGTCTGGTTAATATAGCACTGTACCAGGGGATGGTCTGGTTAATATAGCACTGTGCCATGCCAGGGGATGGTCTGGTTAATATAGCACTGTACCAGGGGATGGTCTGGTTAATATAACACTGTGCCAGGGGATGGTCTGGTTAATATAGCACTGTACCAGGGGATGGTCTGGTTAATATAGCACTGTACCAGGGATGGTCTGGTTAATATAGCACTGTGCCATGCCAGGGGATGGTCTGGTTAATATAGCACTGTGCCATGCCAGGGGATGGTCTGGTTAATATAACACTTTACCAGGGGATGGTCTGGTTAATATAACACTGTTCCAGGGGATGGTTAATATAGCACTGTACCAGGGGATGGTCTGGTTAATATAACACTGTACCAGGGGATGGTCTGGTTAATATAGCACTGTACCAGGGGATGGTCTGGTTAATATAACACTGTACCAGGGGATGGTTAATATAGCACTGTACCAGGGGATGGTCTGGTTAATATAGCACTGTGCCATGCCAGGGGATGGTCTGGTTAATATAGCACTGTACCAGGGGATGGTCTGGTTAATATAGCACTGTACCAGGGGATGGTCTGGTTAATATAGCACTGTGCCAGGGGATGGTCTGGTTAATATAGCACTGTGCCATGCCAGGGGATGGTCTGGTTAATATAGCACTGTGCCATGCCAGGGGATGGTCTGGTTAATATAGCACTGTACCAGGGGATGGTCTGGTTAATATAGCACTGTGCCAGGGGATGGTCTGGTTAATATAACACTGTGCCATGCCAGGGGATGGTCTGGTTAATATAGCACTGTACCAGGGGATGGTCTGGTTAATATAACACTGTGCCAGGGGATGGTCTGGTTAATATAACACTGTACCAGGGGATGGTCTGGTTAATATAGCACTGTACCAGGGGATGGTCTGGTTAATATAGCACTGTACCAGGGGATGGTCTGGTTAATATAGCACTGTGCCAGGGGATGGTCTGGTTAATATAGCACTGTACCAGGGGATGGTCTGGTTAATATAGCACTGTACCAGGGGATGGTCTGGTTAATATAGCACTGTACCAGGGGATGGTCTGGTTAATATAACACTGTACCAGGGGATGGTCTGCTTAATATAGCACTGTACCAGGGGATGGTCTGGTTAATATAACACTGTACCAGGGGATGGTCTGGTTAATATAGCACTGTGCCAGGGGATGGTCTGGTTAATATAGCACTGTACCAGGGGATGTTCTGGTTAATATAACACTGTACCAGGGGATGGTCTGGTTAATATAGCACTGTACCAGGGGATGGTCTGGTTAATATAACACTGTACCAGGGGATGGTCTGGTTAATATAGCACTGTGCCAGGGGATGGTCTGGTTAATATAGCACTGTACCAGGGGATGGTCTGGTTAATATAACACTGTACCAGGGGATGGTCTGGTTAATATAACACTGTGTCATACCAGGGGATGGTCTGGTTAATATAACACTGTGTCATACCAGGGGATGGTCTGGTTAATATAGCACTGTACCAGGGGATGGTCTGTGTTAATATAGCACTGTACCAGGGGATGGTCTGGTTAATATAACACTGTGCCAGGGGATGGTCTGTGTTAATATAGCACTGTACCAGGGGATGGTCTGGTTAATATAACACTGTGCCAGGGGATGGTCTGTGTTAATATAGCACTGTGCCAGGGGATGGTCTGTGTTAATATAACACTGTACCAGGGGATGGTCTGTGTTAATATAGCACTGTACCAGGGGATGGTCTGTGTTAATATAGCACTGTGCCAGGGGATGGTCTGTGTTAATATAGCACTGTGCCAGGGGATGGTCTGTGTTAATATAGCACTGTACCAGGGGATGGTCTGGTTAATATAACACTGTGCCAGGGGATGGTCTGGTTAATATAGCACTGTGCCATGCCAGGGGATGGTCTGGTTAATATAGCACTGTACCAGGGGATGGTCTGGTTAATATAGCACTGTGCCATGCCAGGGGATGGTCTGGTTAATATAACACTGTGCCAGGGGATGGTCTGGTTAATATAGCACTGTGCCATGCCAGGGGATGGTCTGGTTAATATAGCACTGTACCAGGGGATGGTCTGGTTAATATAACACTGTGCCAGGGGATGGTCTGGTTAATATAGCACTGTGCCAGGGGATGGTCTGGTTAATATAGCACTGTACCAGGGGATGGTCTGGTTAATATAACACTGTACCAGGGGATGGTCTGTGTTAATATAGCACTGTGCCAGGGGATGGTCTGTGTTAATATAGCACTGTACCAGGGGATGGTCTGGTTAATATAACACTGTGTCATACCAGGGGATGGTCTGGTTAATATAACACTGTACCAGGGGATGGTCTGGTTAATATAGCACTGTACCAGGGGATGGTCTGGTTAATATAGCACTGTACCAGGGGATGGTCTGGTTAATATAGCACTGTGCCAGGGGATGGTCTAGTTAATATAGCACTGTACCAGGGGATGGTCTGGTTAATATAGCACTGTACCAGGGGATGGTTAATATAGCACTGTACCAGGGGATGGTCTGGTTAATATAGCACTGTGCCAGGGGATGGTCTGGTTAATATAGCACTGTACCAGGGGATGGTTAATATAGCACTGTACCAGGGGATGGTCTGGTTAATATAGCACTGTGCCAGGGGATGGTCTGGTTAATATAGCACTGTGCCAGGGGATGGTCTGGTTAATATAGCACTGTGCCAGGGGATGGTCTGGTTAATATAGCACTGTACCAGGGGATGGTCTGGTTAATATAGCACTGTACCAGGGGATGGTCTGGTTAATATAGCACTGTGCCATGCCAGGGGATGGTCTGTGTTAATATAGCACTGTACCAGGGGATGGTCTGGTTAATATAGCACTGTACCAGGGGATGGTCTGGTTAATATAGCACTGTGCCATGCCAGGGGATGGTCTGGTTAATATAACACTGTGTCATGCCAGGGGATGGTCTGGTTAATATAACACTGTACCAGGGGATGGTCTGGTTAATATAGCACTGTACCAGGGGATGGTCTGGTTAATATAACACTGTACCAGGGGATGGTCTGGTTAATATAGCACTGTGCCAGGGGATGGTCTGGTTAATATAGCACTGTACCATGCCAGGGGATGGTCTGGTTAATATAACACTGTACCAGGGGATGGTCTGGTTAATATAGCACTGTGCCAGGGGATGGTCTGTGTTAATATAGCACTGTACCAGGGGATGGTCTGGTTAATATAGCACTGTGCCAGGGGATGGTCTGTGTTAATATAGCACTGTACCAGGGGATGGTCTGTGTTAATATAGGACTGTGCCAGGGGATGGTCTGTGTTAATATAGGACTGTACCAGGGGATGGTCTGGTTAATATAGCACTGTGCCATGCCAGGGGATGGTCTGTGTTAATATAGCACTGTGCCAGGGGATGGTCTGTGTTAATATAGCACTGTACCAGGGGATGGTCTGGTTAATATAACACTGTGCCAGGGGATGGTCTGGTTAATATAACACTGTGCCAGGGGATGGTCTGGTTAATATAGCACTGTGTCATGCCAGGGGATGGTCTGTGTTAATATAGCACTGTACCAGGGGATGGTCTGGTTAATATAGCACTGTACCAGGGGATGGTCTGGTTAATATAACACTGTGCCATGCCAGGGGATGGTCTGGTTAATATAACACTGTACCAGGGGATGGTCTGTGTTAATATAGCACTGTGCCATGCCAGGGGATGGTCTGGTTAATATAGCACTGTACCAGGGGATGGTCTGGTTAATATAGCACTGTGCCAGGGGATGGTCTGGTTAATATAGCACTGTACCAGGGGATGGTCTGTGTTAATATAGCACTGTGCCAGGGGATGGTCTGGTTAATATAACACTGTGCCATGCCAGGGGATGGTCTGGTTAATATAACACTGTACCAGGGGATGGTCTGGTTAATATAGCACTGTGCCATGCCAGGGGATGGTCTGGTTAATATAGCACTGTACCAGGGGATGGTCTGGTTAATATAGCACTGTGCCAGGGGATGGTCTGGTTAATATAACACTGTGCCATGCCAGGGGATGGTCTGGTTAATATAGCACTGTACCAGGGGATGGTCTGGTTAATATAACACTGTGCCAGGGGATGGTCTGGTTAATATAACACTGTACCAGGGGATGGTCTGGTTAATATAGCACTGTACCAGGGGATGGTCTGGTTAATATAGCACTGTACCAGGGGATGGTCTGGTTAATATAGCACTGTGCCAGGGGATGGTCTGGTTAATATAGCACTGTACCAGGGGATGGTCTGGTTAATATAGCACTGTACCAGGGGATGGTCTGGTTAATATAGCACTGTACCAGGGGATGGTCTGGTTAATATAACACTGTACCAGGGGATGGTCTGCTTAATATAGCACTGTACCAGGGGATGGTCTGGTTAATATAACACTGTACCAGGGGATGGTCTGGTTAATATAGCACTGTGCCAGGGGATGGTCTGGTTAATATAGCACTGTACCAGGGGATGTTCTGGTTAATATAACACTGTACCAGGGGATGGTCTGGTTAATATAGCACTGTACCAGGGGATGGTCTGGTTAATATAACACTGTACCAGGGGATGGTCTGGTTAATATAGCACTGTGCCAGGGGATGGTCTGGTTAATATAGCACTGTACCAGGGGATGGTCTGGTTAATATAACACTGTACCAGGGGATGGTCTGGTTAATATAACACTGTGTCATACCAGGGGATGGTCTGGTTAATATAACACTGTGTCATACCAGGGGATGGTCTGGTTAATATAGCACTGTACCAGGGGATGGTCTGTGTTAATATAGCACTGTACCAGGGGATGGTCTGGTTAATATAGCACTGTGCCAGGGGATGGTTAATATAGCACTGTACCAGGGGATGGTCTGGTTAATATAGCACTGTGCCAGGGGATGGTCTGGTTAATATAGCACTGTACCAGGGGATGGTTAATATAGCACTGTACCAGGGGATGGTCTGGTTAATATAGCACTGTGCCAGGGGATGGTCTGGTTAATATAGCACTGTACCAGGGGATGGTCTGGTTAATATAGCACTGTGCCAGGGGATGGTCTGGTTAATATAGCACTGTGCCAGGGGATGGTCTGGTTAATATAGCACTGTACCAGGGGATGGTCTGGTTAATATAGCACTGTACCAGGGGATGGTCTGGTTAATATAGCACTGTGCCATGCCAGGGGATGGTCTGTGTTAATATAGCACTGTACCAGGGGATGGTCTGGTTAATATAGCACTGTACCAGGGGATGGTCTGGTTAATATAGCACTGTGCCATGCCAGGGGATGGTCTGGTTAATATAACACTGTGTCATGCCAGGGGATGGTCTGGTTAATATAACACTGTACCAGGGGATGGTCTGGTTAATATAGCACTGTACCAGGGGATGGTCTGGTTAATATAACACTGTACCAGGGGATGGTCTGGTTAATATAGCACTGTGCCAGGGGATGGTCTGGTTAATATAACACTGTACCAGGGGATGGTCTGGTTAATATAGCACTGTGCCAGGGGATGGTCTGGTTAATATAGCACTGTACCATGCCAGGGGATGGTCTGGTTAATATAGCACTGTACCAGGGGATGGTCTGGTTAATATAGCACTGTGCCAGGGGATGGTCTGTGTTAATATAGCACTGTACCAGGGGATGGTCTGGTTAATATAGCACTGTGCCAGGGGATGGTCTGTGTTAATATAGCACTGTACCAGGGGATGGTCTGTGTTAATATAGGACTGTGCCAGGGGATGGTCTGTGTTAATATAGGACTGTACCAGGGGATGGTCTGGTTAATATAGCACTGTGCCATGCCAGGGGATGGTCTGTGTTAATATAGGACTGTGCCAGGGGATGGTCTGTGTTAATATAGCACTGTACCAGGGGATGGTCTGGTTAATATAACACTGTGCCAGGGGATGGTCTGGTTAATATAACACTGTGCCAGGGGATGGTCTGGTTAATATAGCACTGTGTCATGCCAGGGGATGGTCTGGTTAATATAACACTGTACCAGGGGATGGTCTGGTTAATATAACACTGTGCCATGCCAGGGGATGGTCTGGTTAATATAACACTGTACCAGGGGATGGTCTGTGTTAATATAGCACTGTGCCATGCCAGGGGATGGTCTGGTTAATATAGCACTGTACCAGGGGATGGTCTGGTTAATATAGCACTGTGCCAGGGGATGGTCTGGTTAATATAGCACTGTACCAGGGGATGGTCTGTGTTAATATAGCACTGTGCCAGGGGATGGTCTGGTTAATATAACACTGTACCAGGGGATGGTCTGGTTAATATAACACTGTACCAGGGGATGGTCTGGTTAATATAACACTGTGCCATGCCAGGGGATGGTCTGGTTAATATAACACTGTACCAGGGGATGGTCTGGTTAATATAGCACTGTACCAGGGGATGGTCTGGTTAATATAGCACTGTACCAGGGGATGGTCTGGTTAATATAGCACTGTGCCAGGGGATGGTCTGGTTAATATAGCACTGTACCAGGGGATGGTCTGGTTAATATAACACTGTGTCATACCAGGGGATGGTCTGGTTAATATAACACTGTACCAGGGGATGGTCTGGTTAATATAACACTGTACCAGGGGATGGTCTGGTTAATATAGCACTGTACCAGGGGATGGTCTGGTTAATATAGCACTGTACCAGGGGATGGTCTGGTTAATATAGCACTGTACCAGGGGATGGTCTGGTTAATATAGCACTGTACCAGGGGATGGTCTGGTTAATATAGCACTGTACCAGGGGATGGTCTGGTTAATATAGCACTGTACCAGGGGATGGTCTGGTTAATATAGCACTGTGCCATGCCAGGGGATGGTCTGGTTAATATAGCACTGTGCCAGGGGATGGTCTGGTTAATATAACACTGTACCAGGGGATGGTCTGGTTAATATAGCACTGTGCCAGGGGATGGTCTGGTTAATATAGCACTGTACCATGCCAGGGGATGGTCTGGTTAATATAGCACTGTACCAGGGGATGGTCTGGTTAATATAGCACTGTGCCAGGGGATGGTCTGTGTTAATATAGCACTGTACCAGGGGATGGTCTGGTTAATATAGCACTGTGCCAGGGGATGGTCTGTGTTAATATAGCACTGTACCAGGGGATGGTCTGTGTTAATATAGGACTGTGCCAGGAGATGGTCTGTGTTAATATAGGACTGTACCAGGGGATGGTCTGGTTAATATAGCACTGTGCCATGCCAGGGGATGGTCTGTGTTAATATAGGACTGTGCCAGGGGATGGTCTGTGTTAATATAGCACTGTACCAGGGGATGGTCTGGTTAATATAACACTGTGCCAGGGGATGGTCTGGTTAATATAACACTGTGCCAGGGGATGGTCTGGTTAATATAGCACTGTGTCATGCCAGGGGATGGTCTGGTTAATATAACACTGTACCAGGGGATGGTCTGGTTAATATAACACTGTGCCATGCCAGGGGATGGTCTGGTTAATATAACACTGTACCAGGGGATGGTCTGTGTTAATATAGCACTGTGCCATGCCAGGGGATGGTCTGGTTAATATAGCACTGTACCAGGGGATGGTCTGGTTAATATAGCACTGTGCCAGGGGATGGTCTGGTTAATATAGCACTGTACCAGGGGATGGTCTGTGTTAATATAGCACTGTGCCAGGGGATGGTCTGGTTAATATAACACTGTACCAGGGGATGGTCTGGTTAATATAACACTGTACCAGGGGATGGTCTGGTTAATATAACACTGTGCCATGCCAGGGGATGGTCTGGTTAATATAACACTGTACCAGGGGATGGTCTGGTTAATATAGCACTGTACCAGGGGATGGTCTGGTTAATATAGCACTGTACCAGGGGATGGTCTGGTTAATATAGCACTGTGCCAGGGGATGGTCTGGTTAATATAGCACTGTACCAGGGGATGGTCTGGTTAATATAACACTGTGTCATACCAGGGGATGGTCTGGTTAATATAACACTGTACCAGGGGATGGTCTGGTTAATATAACACTGTACCAGGGGATGGTCTGGTTAATATAGCACTGTACCAGGGGATGGTCTGGTTAATATAGCACTGTACCAGGGGATGGTCTGGTTAATATAGCACTGTACCAGGGGATGGTCTGGTTAATATAGCACTGTACCAGGGGATGGTCTGGTTAATATAGCACTGTACCAGGGGATGGTCTGGTTAATATAGCACTGTACCAGGGGATGGTCTGGTTAATATAGCACTGTGCCATGCCAGGGGATGGTCTGTGTTAATATAGCACTGTACCAGGGGATGGTCTGGTTAATATAGCACTGTGCCATGCCAGGGGATGGTCTGGTTAATATAGCACTGTGCCAGGGGATGGTCTGGTTAATATAGCACTGTGCCATGCTAGGGGATGGTTTGTGTGGAAGATTAAGTTGCTGATGTTCTCGCTTTTATAACAGTCAACAGAAAGTGTCTCCATTTTGTGATCTTTTCTAGCCTTATCATAATTTACTTACAATACAGAGGGTATTGTGTTTTAATGACCTCTGAACAGCGGGAGGGAGCCTCTAAGGCCTCTCCATTTGGTTGGAGTAGACTGTGCGACTCTCCTGCCATTGTTGGGCTAAAGGGCTTTGACACCTCTCACTTGACACGTCAGTGCTAATTGAATTTGTAAATGAAGCTTGGCAGCCTTCATTTAGCATTCAGTCATTATAAAGTATTTTTTCTTCTTGGCTTTTGGAAATGGAATATAGTTTCAGACTAAACATTACTCACTCAGTTCCAGGTTGGATGTTTTTTTTCAGTGTTTTCAGGTTTCTGAGAATTTAGCGTTGGAATAATAATCTCCCTCCTTCTCTCCCTCATTCCCTATCCCCCTTCCCTCCCCCTCTCCCTCCTTCTCTCCCCCTCTTCCTCATTCTCTCCCTCCTTCTCTCCCCCCTCTCCCTCATTCCCTCTGCCTCCTTCTCTCCCCCCTCTCCCCTCTCCCTCATTCCCTCTGCCTCCTCTCCCCCTTCCCTCCTTCTCTCCCCCTCTCCCTCCTTCTCTCCCCTTCCCTCCTTCTCTCCCCCTTCCCTCCTTCTCTCCCCCTTCCCTCCTTCTTTCCCCCTCTCCCTCCTTCTCTCCCCTTCCCTCCTTCTCTCCCTCCTTCTCTCCCCCTTCCCTCCTTCTCTCTCCCCCTCCCTACTTCTTTCCCCCTTCCCTCCTGCTCTCTCCCCTCTACTTCTCTCTGCCCTGTCCCTTTTTCTCCCCATTCCCTCTCCCTCATTCCCTCTCCCTCATTCCCTCCTTCTCTCCCCCCTCTCCCTCCTTCTCTCCCCTTTCCCTCCTTCTCTCCCTCCTTCTCTCCCCCTTCCCTCCTTCTCTCCCACCTCTCCCTCCTTCTCTCCCCACTTCTCTCTGCCCTGTCCCTTCTTCTCCTCATTCCCTCTCCATCCTTCCCTCTCCCCCTCCCTACTTCTCTCTGCCCTGTCCCTTCTTCTCCTCATTCCCTCTCCATCCTTCTCTCGCCCCCTCCCTACTTCTCTCTGCCCTGTCCCTTCTTCTCCGCATTCCCCTCCCTCCATCTGTATTTCTGCCCCCCCCCTCTGCCTCCCTTCACTCCCTCCCTCCCCAACTCCGCTCTCACAATCCCTATAACTGATTAGCATCTCCCAACCCTAAAATGTAACACACAATGAGATGAACATGCTGTCTCAGTAGAGGGGCCTCCGCTCAAGGCCCCCTGACTTGACAGCTGCTAGAAAAACATATTGTCATGAATGTCCTGTGAGGATCACAATGGGTCAGATCAGCTTGGCAATGGCTGACAGTAACCAGGCCCACTCAGACGGTACCCAGGCCCACTCAGACAGTAACCAGGCCCACTCAGACAGTAACCAGGCCCACTCAGACAGTAACCAGGCCCTCTCAGAGTGGTGAGGGGGTTCTGCTGGATGGACAGCTCACACCCTGTTATAAATTACAGGAGAAGGGGACTATTTATTAATCTACAGTATGAACAAAAGGAGATCAGAACATTGCCAGGTTGCAGCTGTGCGTGTAAAGTGGTCTGAATCCTGACCCATGAACAATCAACACGAGGTGTAGGTGAAATGCTCATCTCCCAGACAATCACCCAATACGGCTGATTAGCTGTCTTAGGTCAGATATCGAGAAAAGTGAATCTAAGAGGGACCATCATACTACTCTTTTCAAATCACCGTAGTATGTTACTCTCACCACCCCAATGGCAACCGTCGAGGCAGCTGCCTATCTTCCAGAGGGAACAACAATAGATGACGGGAAAGGGGAGACCCCTTTCAGACAATCAGAGCTATTCAACTTGCAACCTTCCTAAGGAGGGCTGGTTCCGACAGAGATAAACAGTGAACAAAGGCATTCACACGTAAACACATTCATGATTTATTATTCCAGTTTCAAAAATGGGCTTTTAGACATTAAATGTGCGATGCTGAATGCTGTATCAACACAGAATAACATTATACCATCTCCTGGCACAGTGCTATATTAACCAGACCATCCCCTGGTACAGTGTTATATTAACCAGACCATCTCCTGGTACGATGCATTAATTTGTAAGTCGCTCTGGATAAGAGCGTCTGCTAAATGACTTAAATGTAATGTAAATGTGGGCTGAATGCTGTATCAACACAGAATAACATTATACCATCTCCTGGCACAGCGCTATATTAACCAGACCATCTCCTGGTACGATGCATTAATTTGTAAGTCGCTCTGGATAAGAGCGTCTGCTAAATGACTTAAATGTAATGTAAATGTGGGCTGAATGCTGTATCAACACAGAATAACATTATACCATCTCCTGGCACAGTGCTATATTAACCAGACCATCTCCTGGTACGATGCATTAATTTGTAAGTCGCTCTGGATAAGAGCGTCTGCTAAATGACTTAAATGTAATGTAAATGTGGGCTGAATGCTGTATCAACACAGAATAACATTATGGTAGTTGACTGTCCATGTATTAAGCTTCATTTACTCACATCACTTTACTAAAATATTTCAGTTCTGTATTTTACATTTGTTTTATTTGATGACTTTATTATTTCACTCCAAGTCGACATCTCGTCTCTTATAGAGCTGCTGTCTGACAAAAAAAAACACTATTTTGGTAGATCTTCAAAGTAAATAAGGCATGCTACTATGACTGCTGAATACCAACTATCAATCACTTAGATCATGTATTTTCAGGTGGAGATACCTCGCGAAGGAACAACTGCTCTCTATTCCTCTCCATCGTGCTGTCAGACGTACAGGATACGCACAGTCAGGCGTTGGGGAGTGACGGATTATAATCCGCTACATGTAAGGGACTACAAAAACTGTATTCCGGAGTTCTAAATTGAGCAGCTGCTGAAAAATGAGCTCCTGTATATATTGAGATTTAAATGTTTTTTTTAGAGTGAAATACATCGAAAAAATCAAGAGAAAACTGCAAGACTCAATAGAAGACAAAACCAGGAACAAACCAAAAAAGACGGGCTTTTGAAAAATTAACTATTTTTCATAAAATTGTACAGTTATCTTAGCTAGTTGAATTGCTAGCAGAATTGTTTACTTGTTGCTAAGCAGTTGCTAGGGACTCTCCTGTAAGAAGCTAGCTAGCTTACAAAGAATAACAAAGAATAACAACAAAAAATATCTAGTTAACAGAAGAAAGGAAGACAAAATAAGGACAAAAGAAGGACAGAAGAAAAAGGAAAAGAAAGAGGACAACAAAGTGAAACAGTCAGCACTTCAATTGCAACTTCGTATTTCGTCGTCCTAACGTAGTCTACACTGCTATCTGCCCAGCAGCTAGCCAGCTAGCAAACGTCCACCGTCTACCGAATAGCAGCACTGTAGAAACTATTACACTCAACTGAACGACTTGATTAGTGTAGTATTAGCTAGCTACATAGTTGTCTTTGCTGTCTTCGTATCCAAGATAATTGTGTAGTTTAGAGCGTGTAGTCTTAGAGTGATTATCTTAATTTACCGAGGTTAGCTAGCCAGCTATTTGTCGTCCTTAACGTAGGAGACTCTGCTAGCTAGCCAACAGCTAGCCAACGTCTACTGAATAGAACTTCCGCACTCAACAACCCGGTCGCATTCCGCTTCGCTCCACAGGTAGTATCACATTTTTAATTTCATTTCTTTACAGCACAACGGTTTGATTTGTTTGATCGTAGCTAGCTACATAGCTAGCTATATAGCCGTCTGTGTATCAAAGATAATTGTGTAGTCTAGAGCGATTTTCTAGGTTAGCTAGCCAGCTATTGTCGTTCTTTTAACGCAACGTAACGTAATCAACACTGCTAGCTAGCCAGCTAGCCCCCGAATAGCAGCACTGTAGAAACTATTACACTCAACGGAACGACTTGATTAGTGTAGTGTCAACAACGCAGCCACTGCCAGCTAGCCTACAAAGTCAACAACGCAGCCACTGCCAGCTAGCCTACTTCAGCAGTACTGTATCATTTTAATCATTTTAGTCAATAAGATTCTTGCTACGTAAGCTTAACTTTCTGAACATTTGAGACGTGTAGTCCACTTGTCATTCCAATCTCCTTGCATTAGCGTAGCCTCTTCTGTAGCCTGTCAACTATGTGTCTGTCTATCCCTGTTCTCTCCTCTCTGCACAGACCATACAAATGTTCCACACCGCGTGGCCGCTGCCACCCTAATCTGGTGGTCCCAGCGCGCACGACCCACGTGGAGTTCCAGGTCTCCGGTAGCCTCTGGAACTGCCGATCTGCGGCCAACAAGGCAGAGTTCATCTCAGCCTATGCCTCCCTCCAGTCCCTCGACTTCTTGGCACTGACAGAAACATGGATCACCACAGATAACACTGCTACTCCCACTGCTCTCTCTTCGTCCGCCCACGTGTTCTCGCACACCCCGAGAGCTTCTGGTCAGCGGGGTGGTGGCATCGGGATCCTTATCTCTCCCAAGTGGTCATTCTCTCTTTCTCCCCTTACCCATCTGTCTATCGCCTCCTTTGAATTTCATGCTGTCACAGTTACCAGCCCTTTCAAGCTTAACATCCTTATCATTTATCGCCCTCCAGGTCCCCTCGGAGAGTTCATCAATGAGCTTGATGCATTGATAAGCTCCTTTCCTGAGGACGGCTCACCTCTCACAGTTCTGGGCGACTTTAACCTCCCCACGTCTACCTTTGACTCATTCCTCTCTGCCTCCTTCTTTCCACTCCTCTCCTCTTTTGACCTCACCCTCTCACCTTCCCCCCTACTCACAAGGCAGGCAATACGCTCGACCTCATCTTTACTAGATGCTGTTCTTCCACTAACCTCATTGCAACTCCCCTCCAAGTCTCCGACCACTACCTTGTATCCTTTTCCCTCTCGCTCTCATCCAACACTTCCCACACTGCCCCTACTCGGATGGTATCGCGCCGTCCCAACCTTCGCTCTCTCTCCCCTGCTACTCTCTCCTCTTCCATCCTATCATCTCTTCCCTCTGCTCAAACCTTCTCCAACCTATCTCCTGATTCTGCCTCCTCAACGCTCCTCTCCTCCCTTTCTGCATCCTTTGACTCTCTATGTCCCCTATCTTCCAGGCCGGCTCGGTCCTCCCCTCCCGCTCCGTGGCTTGACGACTCATTGCGAGCTCACAGAACAGGGCTCCGGGCAGCCGAGCGGAAATGGAGGAAAACTCGCCTCCCTGCGGACCTGGCATCCTTTCGCTCCCTCCTCTCTACATTTTCCTCCTCTGTCTCTGCTGCTAAAACCACTTTCTACCACTCTAAATTTCAAGCATCTGCCTCTAACCCTAGGAAGCTCTTTGCCACCTTCTCCTCCCTCCTGAATCCTCCTCCCCCCCCCCCCTCCTCCCTCTCTGCAGATGACTTCGTCAACCATTTTGAAAAGAAGGTCGACGACATCCGATCCTCATTTGCTAAGTCAAACGACACTGCTGGTTCTGCTCACACTGCCCTACCCTGTGCTCTGACCTCTTTCTCCCATCTCTCTCCAGATGAAATCTCGCGTCTTGTGACGGCCGGCCGCCCAACAACCTGCCCGCTCGACCCTATCCCCTCCTCTCTTCTCCAGACCATTTCCGGAGACCTTCTCCCTTACCTCACCTCGCTCATCAACTTATCCCTGACCGCTGGCTACGTCCCTTCCGTCTTCAAGAGAGCGAGAGTTGCACCCCTTCTGAAAAAACCTACACTCGATCCCTCCGATGTTAACAACTACAGACCAGTATCCCTTCTTTCTTTTCTCTCCAAAACTCTTGAACGTGCCGTCCTTGGTCAGCTCTCCCGCTATCTCTCTCAGAATGACCTTCTTGATCCAAATCAGTCAGGTTTCAAGACTAGTCATTCAACTGAGACTGCTCTTCTCTGTATCACGGAGGCGCTCCGCACCGCTAAAGCTAACTCTCTCTCCTCTGCTCTCATCCTTCTAGACCTATCGGCTGCCTTCGATACTGTGAACCATCAGATCCTCCTCTCCACCCTCTCCGAGTTGGGCATCTCTGGCGCGGCCCACGCTTGGATTGCGTCCTACCTGACAGGTCGCTCCTACCAGGTGGCGTGGCGAGAATCTGTCTCCTCACCACGCGCTCTCACCACTGGTGTCCCCCAGGGCTCTGTTCTAGGCCCTCTCCTATTCTCGCTATACACCAAGTCACTTGGCTCTGTCATAACCTCACATGGTCTCTCCTATCATTGCTATGCAGACGACACACAATTAATCTTCTCCTTTCCCCCTTCTGATGACCAGGTGGCGAATCGCATCTCTGCATGTCTGGCAGACATATCAGTGTGGATGACGGATCACCACCTCAAGCTGAACTTCGGCAAGACGGAGCTGCTCTTCCTCCCGGGAAGGACTGCCCGTTCCATGATCTCGCCATCACGGTTGACAACTCCATTGTGTCCTCCTCCCAGAGCGCTAAGAACCTTGGCGTGATCCTGGACAACACCCTGTCGTTCTCAACTAACATCAAGGCGGTGGCCCGTTCCTGTAGGTTCATGCTCTACAACATCCGCAGAGTACGACCCTGCCTCACACAGGAAGCGGCGCAGGTCCTAATCCAGGCACTTGTCATCTCCCGTCTGGATTACTGCAACTCGCTGTTGGCTGGGCTCCCTGCCTGTGCCATTAAACCCCTACAACTCATCCAGAACGCCGCAGCCCGTCTAGTGTTCAACCTTCCCAAGTTCTCTCACGTCACCCCGCTCCTCCGCTCTCTCCACTGGCTTCCAGTTGAAGCTCGCATACGCTACAAGACCATGGTGCTTGCCTACGGAGCTGTGAAGGGAACGGCACCTCAGTACCTCCAGGCTCTGATCAGGCCCTACACCCAAATAAGGGCACTGCGTTCATCCACCTCTGGCCTGCTCGTCTCCCTACCACTGAGGAAGTACAGTTCCCGCTCAGCCCAGTCAAAACTGTTCGCTGCTCTGGCTCCCCAATGGTGGAACAAACTCCCTCACGACGCCAGGACAGCGGAGTCAATCACCACCTTCCGGAGACACCTGAAACCCCACCTCTTTAAGGAATACTTAGGATAGGATAAAGTAATCCTTCTCCCCCCCCTTAAAATATTTAGATGCACTATTGTAAAGTGGCTGTTCCACTGGATGTCATAAGGTGAATGCACCAATTTGTAAGTCGCTCTGGATAAGAGCGTCTGCTAAATGACTTAAATGTAAATGTAATGTAAATGTTCTTCTGTCTCTTCTCTCCGTCTCCATGTCTGCACCACACCGACTGGACAAGTAGGTACGCAATGGATTATGGTCATTGTAGTTAATTACCACATTTTCTGCGTCAAACTATGTAGAAATATTGGCCTGTTGGGGACTGTCACGACTTCCTCCGAAGGTGGCTCCTCTCCCTGTTCGGGCGGCGCTCGGCGGTCGTCGTCACCGGTCTACTAGCTGCCACAGAAGGTGGCTCCTCATCCTGTTCGGGCGGCGCTCGGCAGTCGTCGTCACCGGTCTACTAGCTGCCACCGATCCTTTTACCTTTTCTTTTGGTTATGTCTGGTTTGTGTTTCACCTGGTTTCATTTTGGTTAATTAGGGTGGCGGTATTTAATCTCGACATTTCCTTTGGGTTTTTGTGCGGAATTGTTTTCGTTTGACTGTCAGTTAGTTTTGGGTTGCGTTTTCTTAAGTACATGTTTATTAACAGGTGGTTTTTCCCTGGACTGTATCTGAGTGGGGTTTTGTGGCTAGTTTGTAGTCCGGTGTCTTGTTATTTTGAACTTGTTTAATAAAACGCCCTTTTCCTTCGGAACTTGTTTAATAAAACGGCCTTTTCCTTCGGGACTTGTTTAATAAAACGCCCTTTTCCTTCGGAACTTGTTGAATAAAACGCCCCTTTGCCTTCGGAACTTGTTAAATAAAACGCCCCTTTTCCTTCGGAACTTGTTTAATAAAACGGCCTTTTCCTTCGGAACTTGTTTAATAAAATGCCCTTTTCCTTCGGAACTTGTTTAATAAAACGCCCCTTTGCCTTCGGAACTTGTTAAATAAAACGCCCCTTTTCCTTCGGAACTTGTTTAATAAAACGCCCTTTTCCTTCTGAACTTGTTTGTCCTGCGCCTGACTCCACATCTCCTTGGGGAGATCTGACAGAAGCTTCAATTCCTTACTATATCACACAGTTCGGGCTTGATCTAATTTATCTCTAGAGAAACTGCGCATTGTGTGCACACAGAAAAAACTCATTCAAATAATTGGTCGGTAAATTGGTTGTTAAAAAAAAAAACGGGGCAAAAATTAACATAATTGAAGGTTAAACTGCTCATGTCACTTTAACCACCATCCAAGTAAATCAAATCTGGGTTCAGTTAGTATTTGTTTTCTTTCAAACACTTTAGCGATTCTTGCTAGAGCAAGTGTGGCCCGGCGAAACAAAATAGTCCCCCCAAAAAATGCCACCCCCACCCCCACCTATCTGACACCACAAACAGACTCAATAAAGTGCAGATCATTTTTTGAACTGAAAACAGATAGTATTTCAAACTGGATCTCTATAGAAGAGCTGTGGGTCATACTGAACCCATTGCATCACACATCAATCATCAGGGCCATGTTCTCATCTCAAATGTATTCTAGGCCTTACATGATATCTATTAGACCAATACACATTCACATACTATACATATAGATCAGCAGTTAGAACAGAAAACTGAACTGACTTCTGGGATCAGTATAGAAGATGGTAGAGAGACAGTGGAGGAGGAGAGGTAGAGACAGTGGAGGAGGAGAGGAAGAGGTAGAGACAGTGGAGGAGGAGAGGAAGGGGTAGAGACAGTGGAGGAGGAGAGGAAGGGGTAGAGACAGTGGAGGAGAAGAGGAAGAGGTAGAGACAGTGGAGGAGGAGAGGAAGAGGAAGAGAGACAGTGGAGGAGGAGAGGAAGAGGAAGAGACAGTGGAGGAGAGGAAGAGGAAGAGGAAGAGACAGTGGAAGAGGAGAAGAGGAAGAGGTAGAGAGACAGTGGAGGAGAAGAGGAAGAGGTAGAGAGACAGTGGAGGAGGAGAGGAAGAGGTAGAGAGACAGTGGAGGAGAAGAGGAAGAGGTAGAGAGACAGTGGAGGAGGAGAGGAAGAGGTAGAGAGACAGTGGAGGAGAAGAGGAAGAGGAAGAGGAAGAGACAGTGGAAGAGAGGAGGAAGAGGAAGAAACAGTGGAAGAGGAGAAGAGGAAGAGGAAGAAACAGTGGAAGAGGAGAAGAGGAAGAGGAAGAGAGACAGTGGAGGAGGAGAGGAAGAGGAAGAGACAGTGGAGGAGAGGAAGAGGAAGAGGTAGAGAGACAGTGGAGGAGAAGAGGAAGAGGAAGAGACAGTGGAGGAGAAGAGGAAGAGGAAGAGACAGTGGAGGAGGAGAGGAAGAGGAAGAGACAGTGGAGGAGGAGAGGAAGAGGAAGAGACAGTGGAGGAGAAGAGGAAGAGGAAGAGACAGTGGAGGAGGAGAGGAAGAGGTAGAGAGACAGTGGAGGAGGAGAGGAAGAGGAAGAGACAGTGGAGGAGAGGAAGAGGAAGAGGTAGAGAGACAGTGGAGGAGAAGAGGAAGAGGAAGAGACAGTGGAGGAGGAGAAGAGGAAGAGGTAGAGAGACAGTGGAGGAGAAGAGGAAGAGGTAGAGAGACAGTGGAGGAGAAGAGGAAGAGGTAGAGAGACAGTGGAGGAGGAGAGGAAGAGGTAGAGAGACAGTGGAGGAGAAGAGGAAGAGGTAGAGAGACAGTGGAGGAGGAGAGGAAGAGGTAGAGAGACAGTGGAGGAGGAGAAGAGGAAGAGGAAGAGAGACAGTGGAGGAGGAGAGGAAGAGGAAGAGACAGTGGAGGAGAGGAAGAGGAAGAGGTAGAGAGACAGTGGAGGAGAAGAGGAAGAGGAAGAGACAGTGGAGGAGAAGAGGAAGAGGAAGAGACAGTGGAGGAGGAGAGGAAGAGGAAGAGACAGTGGAGGAGAAGAGGAAGAGGAAGAGACAGTGGAGGAGGAGAGGAAGAGAGACAGTGGAGGAGAAGAGGGAGAGGAAGAGACAGTGGAGGAGGAGAAGAGGAAGAGGTAGAGAGATAGTGGAGGAGGAGAGGAAGAGGTAGAGACAGTGGAGGAGGAGAGGAAGACGAAGAGAGACAGTGGAGGAGGAGAGGAAGAGGAAGAGGAAGAGACAGTGGAGGAGAAGAGGAAGAGGAAGAGACAGTGGAGGAGAAGAGGAAGAGGAAGAGACAGTGGAGGAGAAGAGGAAGAGGAAGAGACAGTGGAGAAGAAGAGGAAGAGGAAGAGGAAGAGACAGTGGAGGAGAAGAGGAAGAGGAAGAGGAAGAGGAAGAGACAGTGGAGGAGAAGAGGAAGAGGAAGAGACAGTGGAGGAGAAGAGGAAGAGGAAGAGACAGTGGAGGAGAAGAGGAAGAGACAGTGGAGGAGAAGAGGAAGAGGAAGAGACAGTGGAGGAGAAGAGGAAGAGACAGTGGAGGATAAGAGGAAAAGGTAGAGAGACAGTGGATGAGAAGAGGAAGAGGTAGAGAGACAGTGGATGAGAAGAGGAAGAGGTAGAGAGACAGTGGATGAGAAGAGGAAGAGGTAGAGAGACAGTGGAGGAGAAGAGGAAGAGGAAGAGACAGTGGAAGAGGAGAAGGGGAAGAGGAAGAGGTAGAGAGACAGTGGAGGAGAAGAGGAAGAGGAAGAGACAGTGGAAGAGGAGAAGAGGAAGAGGTAGAGAGACAGTGGAGGAGGAGAGGTAGAGAGACAGTGGAGGACAAGAGGAAGAGGTAGAAAGACAGTGGAGGACAAGAGGAAAAGGTAGAGAGACAGTGGATGAGAAGAGGAAGAGGTAGAGAGACAGTGGAGGAGGAGAGGTAGAGAGACAGTGGAGGAGAAGAGGAAGAGGTAGAGAGACAGTGGAGGAGAAGATGAAGAGGAAGAGGAAGAGACAGTGGAAGAGGAGAAGAGGAAGAGGTAGAGAGACAGTGAGGGAGAAGAGGAAGAGGAAGAGTCAGTGGAAGAGGAGAAGAGGAAGAGGTAGAGAGACAGTGGAGGAGGAGAGGTAGAGAGACAGTGGAGGAGAAGAGGAAGAGGTAGAGAGACAGTGGAGGAGAAGAGGAAGAGGTAGAGTGACAGTGGAGGAGGAGAGGAAGAGGTAGAGAGACAGTGGAGGAGAAGAGGAAGAGGTAGAGAGACAGTGGATGAGAAGAGGAAGAGGTAGAGAGACAGTGGAGGAGAAGAGGAAGAGGAAGAGACAGTGGAAGAGGAGAAGAGGAAGAGGTAGAGAGACAGTGGAGGAGGAGAGGAAGAGGTAGAGAGACAGTGGAGGAGAAGAGGAAGAGGTAGAGAGACAGTGGAGGAGAAGAGGAAGAGGTAGAGAGACAGTGGAGGAGGAGAGGAAGAGGGAGAAAGACAGTGGAGGAGAAGAGGAAGAGGAAGAGACAGTGGAAGAGGAGAAGAGGAAGAGGAAGAGGTAGAGAGACAGTGGAGGAGAAGAGGAAGAGGAAGAGGAAGAGGAAGAGACAGTGGAAGAGGAGAAGAGGAAGAGGTAGAGAGACAGTGGAGGAGAAGAGGAAGAGGTAGAGAGACCGTGGATGAGAAGAGGAAGAGGTAGAGAGACAGTGGAGGAGAAGAGGAAGAGGAAGAGACAGTGGAAGAGGAGAAGAGGAAGAGGAATAGGTAGAGAGACAGTGGAGGAGAAGAGGAAGAGGAAGAGACAGTGGAAGAGGAGAAGAGGAAGAGGTAGAGAGACAGTGGAGGAGGAGAGGAAGAGGTAGAGAGACAGTGGAGGAGGAGAGGTAGAGAGACAGTGGAGAAGAGGAAGAGGTAGAGAGTCAGTGGAGGATAAGAGGAAGAGGTAGAAAGACAGTGGATGAAAAGGGGAAGAGGTAGAGAGACAGTGGAGGAGAAGAGGAAGAGGAAGAGACAATGGAAGAGGAGAAGAGGAAGAGGTAGAGAGACAGTGGAGAAGAGGAAGAGGTAGAGAGACAGTGGAGGAGGAGAGGTAGAGAGACAGTGGAGAAGAGGAAGAGGTAGAGAGACAGTGGAGAAGAGGAAGAGGTAGAGAGACAGTGGAGGAGGAGAGGTAGAGAGTCAGTGGAGGATAAGAGGAAGAGGTAGAGAGACAGTGGAGGAGAAGAGGAAGAGGTAGAGAGACAGTGGAGGAGAAGAGGAAGAGGAAGAGGTAGAGACAGTGGAAGAGGAGAAGAGGAAGAGGTAGAGAGACAGTGGAGGAGAAGAGGAAGAGGTAGAGAGACAGTGGAGGAGAAGAGAAAGAGGAAGAGGAAGAGACAGTGGAAGAGGAGAAGAGGAAGAGGTAGAGAGACAGTGGAGGAGAGGAGGAAGAGGAAGAGTCAGTGGAAGAGGAGAAGAGGAAGAGGTAGAGAGACAGTGGAGGACAAGAGGAAGAGGTAGAGAGACAGTGGAGGAGAAGAGGAAGAGGTAGAGAGACAGTGGAGGAGGAGAGGAAGAGGTAGAGACAGTGGAGGAGGAGAGGAAGAGGTAGAGACAGTGGAGGAGAAGAGGAAGAGGTAGAGACAGTGGAGGAGGAGAGGAAGAGGAAGAGAGACAGTGGAGGAGGAGAGGAAGAGGAGACAGTGGAGGAGAGGAAGAGGAAGAGGTAGAGAGACAGTGGAGGAGGAGAGGAAGAGAGACAGTGGAGGAGAAGAGGAAGAGGTAGAGAGACAGTGGAGGAGGAGAGGAAGAGGTAGAGAGACAGTGGAGGAGAGGAAGAGGTAGAGAGACAGTGGAGGAGAAGAGGAAGAGGTAGAGAGACAGTGGAGGAGAAGAGGAAGAGGTAGAGAGACAGTGGAGGAGGAAGAGGTAGAGAGACAGTGGAGGAGGAGAGGAAGAGGTAGAGAGACAGTGGAGGAGGAGAGGAAGAGGTAGAGACAGTGGAGGAGAAGAGGAAGAGGTAGAGACAGTGGAGGAGGAGAGGAAGAGGAAGAGAGACAGTGGAGGAGGAGAGGAAGAGGAGACAGTGGAGGAGAGGAAGAGGAAGAGGTAGAGAGACAGTGGAGGAGGAGAGGAAGAGAGACAGTGGAGGAGAAGAGGAAGAGGTAGAGAGACAGTGGAGGAGGAGAGGAAGAGGTAGAGAGACAGTGGAGGAGAGGAAGAGGTAGAGAGACAGTGGAGGAGAAGAGGAAGAGGAAGAGACAGTCGAAGAGGAGAAGAGGAAGAGGAAGAGACAGTGGAAGAGGAGAAGAGGAAGAGGAAGAGAGACAGTGGAGGAGGAGAGGAAGAGGAAGAGACAGTGGAGGAGAGGAAGAGGAAGAGGTAGAGAGACAGTGGAGGAGAAGAGGAAGAGGAAGAGACAGTGGAGGAGGAGAGGAAGAGGAAGAGACAGTGGAGGAGAAGAGGAAGAGACAGTGGAGGAGAAGAGGAAGAGGAAGAGACAGTGGAGGAGGAGAGGAAGAGAGACAGTGGAGGAGAAGAGGGAGAGGAAGAGACAGTGGAGGAGGAGAAGAGGAAGAGGTAGAGAGATAGTGGAGGAGGAGAGGAAGAGGAAGAGACAGTGGAGGAGAAGAGGAAGAGACAGTGGAGGAGGAGAAGAGGAAGAGGAAGAGACAGTGGAGGAGAAGAGGAAGAGACAGTGGAGGAGAAGAGGAAGAGGAAGAGACAGTGGAGGAGAAGAGGAAGAGGAAGAGACAGTGGAGGAGAAGAGGAAGAGGAAGAGACAGTGGAGGAGAAGAGGAAGAGACAGTGGAGGAGAAGAGGAAGAGACAGTGGAGGAGAAGAGGAAGAGGAAGAGACAGTGGAGGAGAAGAGGAAGAGGAAGAGACAGTGGAGGAGGAGAGGAAGAGGTAGAGAGACAGTGGAGGAGAAGGGGAAGAGGAAGAGACAGTATCCTGCCCTGCCACGCTCTCCCTCCCTTTCCCTCCCTATCCTGCCCTGCCACGCTCTCCCTCCCTTTCCCTCTACCTCTACTCTCCCCCTCCATCCCTGCCTCCTCTTCTCTCTCCCCTCTCTTCTCTCTATCTATCCCTGCCTTTCTCCAAACTCAAATTCGTAGAATGTATTAGTTACTTTACCCATAAAACAACACAGAATATTATGTTGTGGGTCAACTGTAATCTTTTAGGATTACAGTTGACCCACAAATAAAATATGTAGCCCACATTATCTTCATTACAAATAGACGGCCAACAATTGGAAAAAATATCTATTAAAATGTAATTTTGCATGATGTTTTGAAAGCGTTTATTTTAGGTCATATTAATCGAAGTAACAGATGTCTTAATTTGCATAACGGTTTTAATTAAATGCACAAAGAGACAAATTAATTGGATGTACAATCCTTTACAATTCCCAAGTACCCCTCCTGAGGGGATATGGAAAAAGAAAATAAGCATTTTGAGTTTTAAAATCATATTGAAAAAAAGGGCTGTATTTAAGAATTCAATTTACAAAACAGTCTTTTGCTGATATCAATAAGTAATCAGATTTTGATACAATACTCATATACTGTATCCTGTCTAGCCATAGATATAGTAAGATAATATACTGTATCCTGTCTAGCCATAGATATAGTAAGATAATATACTGTATCCTGTCTAGCCATAGATATAGTAAGATAATATACTGTATCCTGTCTAGCCATAGATATAGTAAGATAATATACTGTATCCTGTCTAGCCATAGATATAGTAAGATAATATACTGTATCCTGTCTAGCCATAGATATAGTAAGATAATATACTGTATCCTGTCTAGCCATAGATATAGTAAGATAATATACTGTATCCTGTCTAGCCATAGATATAGTAAGATAATATACTGTATCCTGTCTAGCCATAGATATAGTAAGATAATATACTGTATCCTGTCTAGCCATAGATATAGTAAGATAATATACTGTATCCTGTCTAGCCATAGATATAGTAAGATAAT
>NC_060190.1:76839530-76932030 GCF_021184085.1 Oncorhynchus gorbuscha | reverse complement strand
GTACTATTTCTGTCGGTCAATAACAACTACAGCCAGAAAGGTTAGAAATGAGAAGATATTTTGCTGCCTACCGCACTAAACCAGTGTGGACAGACTACAGGCGTATCCTTATCATGTACCGTGTCGCTCCTGTCAACGTTACGCAAAGTTGGTTTAATGGCCGAATGGTTTAACGTGAGACGTCACCAGTAAACCCACCCTTTCCAGGGTAAAAGGGACCCTATTTTGTGCATTTTGTGAAGTGGATCTTCATTTGAGCCAGTTTGCTACAGCAGGAAAATCATCCTGCAGCAACAGAAAATGTGAATCATTACGTGGGATTATAATTAATGAATATTTGTTTGGGGGTTGATGGATTTTTTTGTTTGTAAAGGAAAGTCATGTAAAGAAATGTCATAAAAGGAAATGACAAAACTTCAGAAGTCTTTTTAAAAACCTCACAGATTTTAATGTGGAGGATTTTAATGTGAGCAACCATGTCTCTATGCAGTGTGTCTGCCAGCCAGTCTGGTATTCATCTCTCTGAGCAGCTCTGCCTGCCCGTCCTCACGCCACAGCTCCCCAGACAGGGTGAGCCACCATGGAGAATCTCTGAAACAGTCCTCATAGTCACGCTCTCAGTAGAGAGACACACACACACGCACGTGCACATACACACACACACACACGCACGCACACACAGAACATAAATAATGCTGCTTGTTTCTTTGGTACATAATGAGGGAGGAAGCTTTATTATCTAGGTATGTAGCCAGAGGGATGGAGGAGCACTGACCTGTGACAAACTGCCTTAATAAAAGATGCTCTCCCTAGATACACACACACACACACACCCTAGATACACACACACACACACACACACACACACACACACCACCCTAGATACACACACACACACCCCCTAGATACACACACAAACACACACACCCTAGATACACACACACACACCCTAGACACACACGCAAGCCTTCTGCTCAACCACTAGTCCAGAAGAAAATCTGATTTGAAGTGTACAAGTGAGGATGGAGATTAGTGACATATAGAGGAGAGGAGAGGAGAGGAAAGGAAAGGAGAGGAGAGGAGAGGAGAGGAGAGGAGAGGAGAGGAGAGGAGAGGAGAGGAGAGGAGAGGAGAGGAGAGGAGAGGAGAGGAGAGGAGAGGAGAGGAGAGGAGAGGAGAGAGGAGAGGAGAGGAGAGGAGAGGAGAGGAGAGAGGAGAGGAGAGGAGAGGAGAGGAGAGGAGAGGAGAGGAGAGGAGAGAGAGAGAGAGGGAGAGAGAGGAGGAGAGGAGAGGAAGGAGAGGAGAGAGAAAGAGAGAGGAGAGGAGAGGAGAGGAGAGGAGAGGAGAGGAGAGGAGAGGAGAGGAGAGGAGAGGAGAGGAGAGGAGAGGAGAGGAGAGGAGAGGAGAGGAGAGGAGAGGAGAGGAGAGAGTAGTACACCATATAGGGAATAAATGAGAAACATTCACAGAGGTGAAACACACGGATGACCAGTAGTCTAACAGAAACAGCACCCTTTCCCCTCGACACACGGATGACCACTAGTCTAACAGAAACAGCACCCTTTCCCCTCGACACACGGATGACCACTAGTCTAACAGAAACAGCACCCTTTCCCCTCAACACACGGATGACCACTAGTCTAACAGAAACAGCACCCTTTCCCCTCGACACACGGATGACCACTAGTCTAACAGCAACAGCACCCTTTCCCCTCGACACACGGATGACCACTAGTCTAACAGAAACAGCACCCTTTCCCCTCGACACACGGATGACCACTAGTCTAACAGAAACAGCACCCTTTCCCCTCGACACACGGATGACCACTAGTCTAACAGAAACAGCACCCTTTCCCCTCGACACACGGATGACCACTAGTCTAACAGAAACATGACCCTTTCCCCTCTACACACGGATGACCACTAGTCTAACAGAAACAGCACCCTTTCCCCTCGACACACGGATGACCACTAGTCTAACAGAAACAGCACCCTTTCCCCTCGACACACGGATGACCACTAGTCTAACAGAAACAGCACCCTTTCCCCTCGACACACGGATGACCACTAGTCTAACAGAAACATGACCCTTTCCCCTCTACACACGGATGACCACTAGTCTAACAGAAACAGCACCCTTTCCCCTCGACACACGGATGACCACTAGTCTAACAGAAACAGCACCCTTTCCCCTCGACACACGGATTACCACTAGTCTAACAGAAACATGACCCCTCGACACACGGATGACCACTAGTCTAACAGAAACATGACCCCTCTACACACGGATGACCACTAGTCTAACAGAAACATGACCCCTCTACACACGGATGACCACTAGTCTAACAGAAACATGACCCCTCTACACACGGATGACCACTAGTCTAACAGAAACATGACCCCTCTACACACGGATGACCACTAGTCTAACAGAAACATGACCCCTCTACACACGGATGACCACTAGTCTAACAGAAACATGACCCCTCTACACACGGATGACCACTAGTCTAACAGAAACATGACCCCTCTACACACGGATGACCACTAGTCTAACAGAAACATGACCCCTCGACACACGGATGACCACTAGTCTAACAGAAACATGACCCCTCTACACACGGATGACCACTAGTCTAACAGAAACATGACCCCTCTACACACGGATGACCACTAGTCTAACAGAAATAGGACCCCTCCACACACGGATGACCACTAGTCTAACAGAAACAGGACCCCTCCACACACGGATGACCACTAGTCCAACAGAAACATGACCCCTCTACACACGGATGACCACTAGTCTAATAGAAACAGGACCCCTCCACACACGGATGACCACTAGTCCAACAGAAACATGACCCCTCTACACACGGATGACCACTAGTCTAACAGAAACATGACCCCTCTACACACGGATGACCACTAGTCTAACAGAAACATGACCCCTCTACACACGGATGACCACTAGTCTAACAGAAACATGACCCCTCTACACACGGATGACCACTAGTCTAACAGAAACATGACCCCTCTACACACGGATGACCACTAGTCTAACAGAAACATGACCCCTCGACACACGGATGACCACTAGTCTAACAGAAACATGACCCCTCGACACACGGATGACCACTAGTCTAACAGAAACATGACCCTCTACACACGGATGACCACCAGTCTAACAGAAACATGACCCCTCGACACACGGATGACCACTAGTCTAACAGAAACATGACCCCTCGACACACGGATGACCACTAGTCTAACAGAAACATGACCCCTCTACACACGGATGACCACTAGTCTAACAGAAACATGACCCCTCTACACACGGATGACCACTAGTCTAACAGAAATAGGACCCCTCCACACACGGATGACCACTAGTCTAACAGAAACAGGACCCCTCCACACACGGATGACCACTAGTCCAACAGAAACATGACCCCTCTACACACGGATGACCACTAGTCTAATAGAAACAGGACCCCTCCACACACGGATGACCACTAGTCCAACAGAAACATGACCCCTCTACACACGGATGACCACTAGTCTAACAGAAACATGACCCCTCTACACACGGATGACCACTAGTCTAACAGAAACATGACCCCTCTACACACGGATGACCACTAGTCTAACAGAAACATGACCCCTCTACACACGGATGACCACTAGTCTAACAGAAACATGACCCCTCTACACACGGATGACCACTAGTCTAACAGAAACATGACCCCTCGACACACGGATGACCACTAGTCTAACAGAAACATGACCCCTCGACACACGGATGACCACTAGTCTAACAGAAACATGACCCCTCTACACACGGATGACCACTAGTCTAACAGAAACATGACCCCTCTACACACGGATGACCACTAGTCTAACAGAAACATGACCCCTCGACACACGGATGACCACTAGTCTAACATAAACATGACCCCTCTACACACGGATGACCACTAGTCTAACAGAAACAGGACCCCTCCACACACGGATGACCACTAGTCTAACAGAAATAGGACCCCTCCACACACGGATGACCACTAGTCTAACAGAAACAGGACCCCTCCACACACGGATGACCACTAGTCTAACAGAAACAGGACCCCTCCACACACGGATGACCACTAGTCTAACAGAAACAGGACCCTTCCACACACGGATGACCACTAGTCTAACAGAAACAGGACCCCTCCACACACGGATGACCACTAGTCTAACAGAAACATGACCCCTCCACACACGGATGACCACTAGTCTAACATAAACAGGACCCCTCCACACACGGATGACCACTAGTCTAACAGAAACAGGACCCCTCCACACACGGATGACCACTAGTCTAACAGAAACAGGACCCCTCCACACACGGATGACCACTAGTCTAACAGAAACATGACCCCTCCACACACGGATGACCACTAGTCTAACAGAAACATGACCCCTCTACACACGGATGACCACTAGTCTAACAGAAATAGGACCCCTCCACACACGGATGACCACTAGTCTAACAGAAACATGACCCCTCCACACACGGATGACCACTAGTCTAACAGAAACATGACCCCTCTACACACGGATGACCACTAGTCTAACAGAAATAGGACCCCTCCACACACGGATGACCACTAGTCTAACAGAAACATGACCCCTCCACACACGGATGACCACTAGTCTAACATAAACGGCACCATTCAACTCTTTTCCTTTTCAGAAGACTAACCAAATCATTCTGAAGCACTGAAACCTAACAGATCTGTGCATCTGTCTGGCAACAGCCTTTATAAATCCTTCATGATGGTATTTTATATTCAAAAAAATAAAATAAAAACTGGAGAATATGAATTTGTCCTGAATTAAAGTCAAGTGGAATCAAAGACGTCATCTATTAATATGATGTTGTAGATATTAATAGCAGAAGTCTCCTAAAATAGAGCTGGTACATTATGAGTCACCAGCTCAAAGGTAAAGTTTTATTTTTGTTTTATTTTTTATTTATTTAACCTTTATTTAACTTGGCAAGTCAATTAATTAATTATATTATTATTATATTATTATTATATTATTATATTAATTAATAACAAACTGTTAGGACTTCCCCGGCCAAACCCGGCCAAACCCAGACGACGCTGTGCGCAGCCCTATGGGACTCCCAATCAAGGCCGGGTTGTGATACAGCCTGGAATCAAACCAGAGCCTGTAGTGATATGTCTAGCACTGAGAGATGCAGTGCCTTAGACCACTGCACCACTCCCCCTAATTACAGAGATAAACAACAACAACAACAAATAAACAACCGTTTCTCCCAACGCTGACCGCTGTGTGATCGCCGACGCCGTTGCTATGGATACGGCGACGACATCACACCGCTGAGTTTATGTCTGCAGCGTGAGGTAAACACTCAGCACAGACAGATAGGAACTCTTAACAACGACGTAGGTTAGCTCAGGAAGCTAATTAGGTCAATGTTATTTGAGACTTTATAGAATATAAAGTGACTCTGACGGTGAATGAGTGGGCATGGAAGACGAACAATATACATGTGTAGCTGGATAGACAGTCAGTAGAAGAGAGGTTCAGATGAAAAGCAGAAGGACTTTAATTAGGGGAGGGGGGGGGGTAGATCAGCTAGGTTAAGGAGCCTGTCGTTTTAGAATGTATTAGAGTGGGTGAGGAGGCTGGGTAGAATCACAATGGAAATCACCTCGAGCTGTAATACAGAAGGAAGCTGAGGAATAGTAGATACTGACCTGGCCTGTAGATACTGACCTGGCCTGTAGATACTGACCTGGCCTGTAGATACTGACCTGGCCTGTAGATACTGACCTGGCCTGTAGGTACTGACCTGGCCTGTAGGTACTGACCTGGCCTGTAGATACTGACCTGGCCTGTAGATACTGACCTGGCCTGTAGATACTGACCTGGCCTGTAGATACTGACCTGTAGATACTGACCTGGCCTGTAGATACTGACCTGGCCTGTAGATACTGACCTGGCCTGTAGGTACTGACCTGGCCTGTAGGTAACTGACCTGGCCTGTAGGTAACTGACCTGGCCTGTAGGTACTGACCTGGCCTGTAGATACTGACCTGGCCTGTAGGTACTGACCTGTAGATACTAACCTGGCCTGTAGATACTGACCTGGCCTGTAGGTAACTGACCTGGCCTGTAGGTAACTGACCTGGCCTGTAGGTAACTGACCTGGCCCGTAGGTACTGACCTGGCCTGTAGATACTGACCTGGCCTGTAGGTACTGACCTGTAGATACTAACCTGGCCTGTAGATACTGACCTGGCCTGTAGGTACTGACCTGGCCTGTAGGTACTGACCTGTAGATACTAACCTGGCCTGTAGGTAACTGACCTGGCCTGTAGGTAACTGACCTGGCCTGTAGATACTGACCTGGCCTGTAGGTACTGACCTGGCCTGTAGGTACTGACCTGGCCTGTAGGTAACTGACCTGGCCTGTAGATACTGACCTGGCCTGTAGGTACTGACCTGTAGGTACTGACCTGGCCTGTAGGTAACTGACCTGGCCTGTAGGTAACTGACCTGGCCTGTAGATACTGACCTGGCCTGTAGGTACTGACCTGGCCTGTAGGTACTGAGCTGGCCTGTAGATACTGACCTGGCCTGTAGATACTGACCTGGCCTGTAGATACTGACCTGGACTGTAGATACTGACCTGGCCTGTAGGTACTGACCTGGCCTGTAGGTACTGACCTGGCCTGTAGATACTGACCTGGCCTGTAGATACTGACCTGGCCTGTAGATACTGATACTATTGGCTAATAGCAGTAAGGACTATCTGTTATTCAATGCGTTTGTATGAATAATAGCCAGGCCCAAAATCATTTTCATCAAATAATTGTTGAATAGGCCTCCCGGGTAAGGGCGCTGCAGCGCCAGCTGACTCTGAGACTCTGGGTTCACGCCCAGGCTCTGTCGTAACCGGCCGCGACCGAGAGGTCCGTGGGGCGACGCACAATTGGCCTAGCGTCGTCCGGGTTAGGGAGGGTTTGGCCGGTAGGGATGTCCTTGCCTCATCGCGCACCAGCGACTCCTGTGGCTGGCCGGGCGCAGTGCGCGCTAACCAAGGTTGCACGGTGTTTCCTCCGACACATTGGTGCGGCTGGCTTCCGGGTTGGATGCGCGCTGTCTTAAGAAGCAGTGGTTGATTGGGTTGTGTATTCGGAGGACGCATGACTTTCGACCTTCGCCTCTCCCGAGCCCGTACGGGAGTTGTAGCGATGAGACAAGATAGTAGCTACTAAACAATTGGACACCACGAAATTGGGGAGAAAAACGGGGTAAAATTTTAAAAAATAATAACAATAATTGTTGTATATATTTTGGGCGAATCTTCAAAAGGTCTTAAAATTAAAATAGCTAAATGATCCTTGGTATGACCTGCTTAAAACCATTACATTGTTTTAAGACCCCTCCCTTGGCTTAGACCCCTCCCTTGGCTTAGACCCCTCCCTTGGCTTAGACCCCTCCCTTGGCTTAGACCCCTCCCTTGGCTTAGACCCCTCCCTTGACTTAGACCCCTCCCTTGGCTTAGACCCCTCCCTTGGCTTAGACCCCTCCCTTGGCTTAGACCCCTCCCTTGACTTAGACCCCTCCCTTGGCTTAGACCCTCCCTTGACTTAGACCCTCCCTTGGCTTAGACCCCTCCCTTGACTTAGACCCTCCCTTGACTTAGACCCCTCCCTTGGCTTAGACCCCTCCCTTGGCTTAGACCCCTCCCTTGGCTTAGACCCCTCCCTTGGCTTAGACCCCTCCCTTGACTTAGACCCCTCCCTTGGCTTAGACCCCTCCCTTGACTTAGACCCCTCCCTTGACTTAGACCCCTCCCTTGGCTTAGACCCCTCCCTTGGCTTAGACCCCTCCCTTGGCTTAGACCCCTCCCTTGGCTTAGACCCCTCCCTTGGCTTAGACCCCTCCCTTGGCTTAGACCCCTCCCTTGGCTTAGACCCCTCCCCTTGGCTTAGACCCTCCCTTGGCTTAGACCCTCCCTTGGCTTAGACCCCTCCCTTGACTTAGACCCCTCCCTTGGCTTAGACCCCTCCCTTGACTTAGACCCCTCCCTTGACTTACCCTCCCTTGGCTTAGACCCCTCCCTTGGACCCCTTAGACCCCTCCCTTGGCTTAGACCCCTCCCTTGGCTTAGACCCCTCCCTTGGCTTAGACCCCTCCCTTGGCTTAGACCCCTCCCTTGGCTTAGACCCCTCCCTTGGCTTAGACCCCTCCCTTGGCTTAGACCCCTCCCTTGGCTTAGACCCCTCCCTTGGCTTAGACTCTGATAGGTTAAGAACATAATATCATCTTTTAAAAAAGGACAACGTTGTCTCCAGGACATGCTAGGATGGTCTGTAAGATACAAAACCAATTATCATAGCACTACTTCCTCCTAAGTTGTACGGCAGTATGGATATTGGGAACAGAGCCTGTCCCTTCCTTGGCCGTCTCCGTTTCAGTGACAGGTTGTCCCCCTCTTCCCCCGTCCCTCCCAGCCAGCCAATTGATCCCTCTCTCTGTGTGGGATCAGATTGAGGTAAGGAGGGTTGATCTGCTCTAATAGGCAAGAACCCATCCCCGGGGAGAAAGAACACTGATGCTGCCTGGCTGCCTGGCTGCCTGGCTGCCTGGCTGGGGGAAGATTGGAGCACAGAGAGAAACCCAACATTCAACACAAAATATCAGCCAGTTAAGTGAAGTAGGTACACAGACAACCCTACAGGGCAGTAGGTGTGTTTCTTCTCTTGCTTTGATAAAACATAAAGGTAACATCGGCCTCGATAAGACTGTCTGCTAGATTCAAAACCTAAAAACCTTTATTTTAGCACAAAATATGAGCCAATCAAGTGGAATTCCAAACTCTACTGTATTTGTCATTCTTGTCTTGCTAAGATAAAAAACCCAAATGTGGAAATAACATTGCTTTGGTGAAGAGTGTCTGGTGAAAAATGACTATAGTCTGAAAGATTTGCCCAATACAGGAAAAGGTCAACTATTGTTTTAAAAGATGTTTAAAAAAAAAATTTTTTTTTTAAAATGTTTTTATGAATATTTGTAACAACAACAACAGCATACTCTAGCAACAACAGAATACTCTAGCAACAACAGAATACGCTAGCAACAACAGAATGCGATAGCAACAACAGAATACGCTAGCAACAACAGAATAGGTTAGCAACAACAGAATACTCTAGCAACAACAGAATATGTTAACAAAAACAGAATACTCTAGCAACAACAGAATATGTTAGCAAAAACAGAATACTCTAGCAACAACAGAATATGTTAGCAACAACAGAATACTCTAGCAACAACAGAATACTCTAGCAACAACAGAATAGGTTAGCAACAACAGAATACTCTAGCAACAACAGAATACTCTAGCAACAACAGAATAGGTTAGCAACAACAGAATACTCTAGCAACAACAGAATAGGTTAGCAACAACAGAATACTCTAGCAACAACAGAATACTCTAGCAACAACAGAATAGGTTAGCAACAACAGAATACTCTAGCAACAACAGAATACTCTAGCAACAACAGAATAGGTTAGCAACAACAGAATATGTTAACAAAAACAGAATGCGATAGCAACAACAGAATATGTTAGCAACAACAGAATAGGTTAGCAACAACAGAATACTCTAACAACAACAGAATATGTTAGCAATAACAGAATAGGTTAGCAACAACAGAATACTCTAGCAACAACAGAATAGGTTAGCAACAACAGAATACTCTAGCAACAACAGAATAGGTTAGCAACAACAGAATACTCTAGCAACAACAGAATAGGTTAGCAACAACAGAATACTCTAGCAACAACAGAATAGGTTAGCAACAACAGAATACTCTAGCAACAACAGAATAGGTTAGCAACAACAGAATACTCTAGCAACAACAGAATAGGTTAGCAACAACAGAATACTCTAGCAACAACAGAATAGGTTAGCAACAACAGAATACTCTAGCAACAACAGAATAGGTTAGCAACAACAGAATACTCTAGCAACAACAGAATAGGTTAGCAACAACAGAATACTCTAGCAACAACAGAATAGGTTAGCAACAACAGAATACTCTAGCAACAACAGAATACTCTAGCAACAACAGAATACTCTAGCAACAACAGAATAGGTTAGCAACAACAGAATACTCTAGCAACAACAGAATAGGTTAGCAACAACAGAATACTCTAGCAACAACAGAATAGGTTAGCAACAACAGAATACTCTAGCAACAACAGAATAGGTTAGCAACAACAGAATACTCTAGCAACAACAGAATAGGTTAGCAACAACAGAATACTCTAGCAACAACAGAATAGGTTAGCAACAACAGAATACTCTAGCAACAACAGAATACTCTAGCAACAACAGAATACTCTAGCAACAACAGAATACTCTAGCAACAACAGAATAGGTTAGCAACAACAGAATACTCTAGCAACAACAGAATACTCTAGCAACAACAGAATAGGTTAGCAACAACAGAATACTCTAGCAACAACAGAATAGGTTAGCAACAACAGAATACTCTAGCAACAACAGAATAGGTTAGCAACAACAGAATACTCTAGCAACAACAGAATATGTTAGCAAAAACAGAATGCGATAGCAACAACAGAATACGCTAGCAACAACAGAATACGTTAGCAACAACCAAATACATTAGCAACAACAGAATACTCTAGCAACAACAGAATAGGTTAGCAACAACAGAATACTCTAGCAACAACAGAATATGTTAGCAACAACAGAATACTCTAGCAACAACAGAATATGTTAGCAACAACAGAATACTCTAGCAACAACAGAATAGGTTAGCAACAACAGAATACTCTAGCAACAACAGAATATGTTAGCAACAACAGAATACTCTAGCAACAACCAAATACATTAGCAACAACAGAATACTCTAGCAACAACAGAATAGGTTAGCAACAACAGAATACTCTAGCAACAACAGAATAGGTTAGCAACAACAGAATACTCTAGCAACAACAGAATAGGTTAGCAACAACAGAATACTCTAGCAACAACAGAATACTCTAGCAACAACAGAACAATCTAGCAACAACAGAATACGCTAGCAACAATAGAATACGCTAGCAACAACAGAATAAACACATTTAGAATAACAGTAGAAAACATGAGTGCATCTTTCTAAGGATGTCAAAAGGACCTAAAATTGAGGTAATTACTTTTTAACTGACTGGCTGGTCGACTGACTGATTAATTGACTGACTGACTGATAACTGACTGACTAACTGACTGACTGACTGGCTGACTGATTAACTGCATGACTAACTGACTGACTGGCTAACTGATTAACTGACTGGCTGACTTATTAGCTGACTGACTGATTACCTGACTGGCTGACTTATTAGCTGACTGACTGATTACCTGACTGGCTGACTTATTAGCTGACTGACTGATTACCTGACTGACTGACTTATTAGCTGACTGACTGATTACCTGACTGGCTGACTTATTAGCTGACTGACTCATTAACTGGCTGATTAACTGACTGACTGACTTGATTAACTGACTGACTACCTGATTAACTGGCCGGCTGGCTGACTGAATGACTTACTGACAGACTGGCTGGCTGGACTGAGTGGCTGACTGATTGACTGGCCGGCTGAATGACCGGCAACTGGCTGGCTGACTGATTAACTGACTGACTAACTATTTAACTGACTGGCTGTCTGGCTGACTGATTAACTGACTGGCTGGCTGACTGATTAACTGACTGACTGACTGACTGATTAACTGACTGGCTGGCTGACTGATTAACTGACTGACTAACTATTTAACTGACTGGCTGTCTGGCTGACTGATTAACTGACTGGCTGGCTGACTGATTAACTGACTGGCTGGCTGACTGATTAACTGACTGACTGACTGATTAACTGACTGCCAGGCTGACTGATTAACTGACTGACTAACTAACTATTTAACTGACTGGCTGTCTGGCTGACTGATTAACTGACTGGCTGGCTGACTGATTAACTGACTGGCTGGCTGACTGATTAACTGACTGGCTGGCTGACTGACAGGATGATTAACTGACTGGCTGGCTGACTGATTAACTGACTGACTAACTATTTAACTGACTGACTGACTGACTGACTGACTGATTAACTGACTGGCTGGCTGACTGATTAACTGACTGACTGACTGGCTGACAGGATGATTAACTGACTGGCTGACTGATTAACTGACTGGCTGGCTGGACTGAATGATTAACTGACTGGCTGGCTGACTGAGTGGCTGACTGGCTGGCTGACTGACAGGCTGACTGATTAACTGACTGGCTGGCTGACTGACTAATTAACTGTGGTTGGCTGATTGACTGGCTGACTGGCTGACTGATTAACTGACTGGCTGGCTGACTGATTAACTGACTGACTAATTAACTGTGGTTGGCTGATTGACTGGCTGACTGATTAACTGACTGGCTGGCTGACTGATTAACTGACTGGCTGGCTGATTAACTGACTGGCTGACTGATTAATTGACTGTCTGGCTGAATGATTAACTGACTGGCTAGCTGGCTGGCTGACTGATTAACTGACTGGCTGGCTGACTGATTAACTGACTGACTAATTAACTGTGGTTGGCTGATTGACTGGCTGACTGGCTGACTGATTAACTGACTGGCTGGCTGACTGATTAACTGACTGGCTGGCTGACTGATTAACTGACTGGCTGGCTGATTAACTGACTGGCTGACTGATTAATTGACTGTCTGGCTGAATGATTAACTGACTGGCTAGCTGGCTGGCTGGCTGACTGATTAACTGACTGGCTGGCTGACTGGATGATTAACTGACTGGCTGGCTGGACTGAATGATTAACTGACTGGCTGGCTGACTGAGTGGCTGACTGATTGACTGGCTGGCTGACTGAAAGGCTGACTGATTAACTGACTGGCTGGCTGACTGACTAATTAACTGACTGGTTGGCTGATTGACTGGCTGACTGATTAACTGACTGGCTGGCTGACTGATTAACTGACTGACTGATTAACTGTGGTTGGCTGATTGACTGGCTGACTGATTAACTGACTGGTTGGCTGACTGATTAACTGACTGGCTGGCTGATTAACTGACTGGCTGACTGATTAATTGACTGTCTGGCTGAATGATTAACTGACTGACTGGCTGGCTGACTGAGTGGCTTACTGATTGACTGGCTGACTGACTGACTGGCTGACTGATTAACTGACTGGCTGGCTGATTGACTGACTGGCTGACTGATTAACTGACTGACTGGCTGACTGATTAACTGATTGGCTGGCTGACTGATTAACTGACTGGCTGGCTGATTAACTGACTGGCTGGCTGACTGATTAAGTGACTGGCTGGTTGATTAACTGACTGGCTGCTGGCTGGCTGGCTGACTGATTAACTGACTGGCTGGCTGACTGGATGATTAACTGACTGGCTGGCTGGATGAATGATTAACTGACTGGCTGGCTGACTGAGTGGCTGACTGATTGACTGGCTGGCTGACTGAAAGGCTGACTGATTAACTGACTGGCTGGCTGACGGACTAATTAACTGACTGGTTGGCTGATTGACTGGCTGACTGATTAACTGACTGGCTGGCTGACAGATTAACTGACTGACTGGCTGGCTGATTAACTGACTGGTTGGCTGACTGATTAACTGACTGACTGACTGGCTGACAGGATGATTAACTGACTGGCTGACTGATTAACTGACTGGCTGGCTGGACTGAATGATTAACTGACTGGCTGGCTGACTGAGTGGCTGACTGGCTGGCTGACTGACAGGCTGACTGATTAACTTGACCCCAGTCCACTGGCTGGCTGCTCCAGTTAACAACTGGCTGGCTGACTGATTAACTGACTGGCTGGCTGGCCCCAGTCCACCTGGCCATGCTCCTGCTCCAGTTTCAACTGACTGATTACTGACTGGCTGGTCATTTATGAACATTTGAACTCTGGTGGCTGACTGGCTCTGATAATAACCCGGCACAGCCAGAAGAGGACTGGCCACCCCACATATGATTAACTGACTCTCTGGCTGGCTGATTAAGGACTGAGCTGGACCGTGCCCCAGACTACCTAACTGATGGCTGGCTGATCCACCTGACTGGCTGACTGATTAACTGACTGCCTGGCTGACCATGATTAACTGAACTGACTGGCTTTTCCTGACTGCCAGTGAGCTGGCCACCCCATTAGACTGGCTGGCTGACTGGTTTTGGCTTTCTGAGTTTTTCCTGGCCACTGGCTGACTGACACCTGCATTAACTGTTTGGGGTTTTAGGCTGGGTTTCTGTACAGCACTGAGATATAACTGATGTGACTGGCTGGCTGATAAATAAATTTGATTTGATGATTGATTAACTGACTGGCTGGCTGACTGACTTTAACTGTGGTTGGCTGATTGACTGACTGGCTGACTGATTAACTGACTGGCTGGCTGACTGATTAACTGACTGACTAATTAACTGTGGTTGGCTGATTGACTGGCTGACTGATTAACTGACTGGCTGGCTGACTGATTAACTGACTGGCTGGCTGATTAACTGACTGGCTGACTGATTAATTGACTGTCTGGCTGAATGATTAACTGACTTTCTTAAAACTGACTGATTAACTGACTGGCTGGCTGACTGATTAACTGGCTGTGGTTGGCTGATTGACTGGCTGACTGGCTGACTGATTAACTGACTGGCTGGCTGACTGATTAACTGACTGGCTGGCTGACTGATTAACTGACTGGCTGGCTGATTAACTGACTGGCTGACTGATTAATTGACTGTCTGGCTGAATGATTAACTGACTGGCTAGCTGGCTGGGCTGACTGATTAACTGACTGGCTGGCTGACTGGATGATTAACTGACTGGCTGGCTGGACTGAATGATTAACTGACTGGCTGGCTGACTGAGTGGCTGACTGGGCTGGCTGACTGACTGACTTAACTGACTGGCTGGCTGACTGACTGATTAACTGACTGGTTGGCTGATTGACTGGCTGACTGGCTGACTGATTAACTGACTGGCTGGCTGACTGATTAACTGACTGGCTAATTAACTGTGGTTGGCTGATTGACTGGCTGACTGATTAACTGACTGGCTGGCTGACTGATTAACTGACTGGCTGGCTGATTAACTGACTGGCTGAGCTGATTAACCCACTGTCTGGCTGAATGATTAACTGACTGGCTAGGGCTGGCTGACTGATTAACTGACTGGCTGGCTGACTGACTAACTGACTGACTAATTAACTGTGCTTGGCTGATTGACTGGCTGACTGGCTGACTGATTAACTGACTGGCTGGCTGACTGATTAACTGACTGGCTGGCTGACTGATTAACTGCTGGCTGTTGCTGATTAACTGACTGGCTGACTGATTAACTGACTGTCTGGCTGAATGATTAACTGACTGGCTGGCTTGGCTGACTGATTAACTGACTGGCTGGCTGACTGGATGATTAACTGACTGGCTGGCTGGACTGAATGATTAACTGACTGGCTGGCTGACTGAGTGGCTGACTGATTGACTGGCTGGCTGACTGAAAGGCTGACTGATTAACTGACTGGCTGGCTGACTGACTGATTAACTGACTGGTTGGCTGATTGACTGGCTGACTGATTAACTGACTGGCTGGCTGACAGATTAACTGACTGACTGGCTGGCTGATTAACTGACTGGTTGGCTGACTGATTAACTGACTGGCTGGCTGATTAACTGACTGGCTGACTGATTAATTGACTGTCTGGCTGAATGATTAACTGACTGACTGGCTGGCTGACTGAGTGGCTTACTGATTGACTGGCTGGCTGACTGACAGGCTGACTGATTAACTGACTGGTTGGCCGATTGACTGGCTGACTGATTAACTGATTGACTGGCTGACTGATTAACTGACTGACTGGCTGGCTGATTAACTGACTGGCTGGCTGACTGATTAAGTGACTGGCTGGTTGATTAACTGACTGGCTGACTGATTAATTGACTGTCTGGCTGAATGATTAAAACTTCTTATGGATGGGTGTCCCTTTGCAGGGACCAAATCAGCGGACATTTTAGAGCGCCACCTATAGTTTTTGATAAAACTCAAACTTTCATTAAAACACACATGCAAGGTACTGGCTGGCTGGCTGGCTGACGGATTAACTGACTGGCTGTCTGACTGATTAACTGACTGGCTGGCTGACGGATTAACTGACTGGCTGGCTGACGGATTAACTGACTGGCTGGCTGACTGATTAACTGACTGACTGGCTGGCTGGCTGACTGATTAACTGACTGGCTGGCTGGCTGGCTGACTGATTGACTGGCCTGGCTGAATGATTAACTAACTGGCTGGCTGACTGATTAACTGACTGGCTGGCTGGCTGACTGACTCACTGACTCACTGACTGACTTACTGACTGGCTGGCTGACTGACTGATTAACTGACTCGCTGACTGACTGGTTGGCTGACTGGCTGGACTGAGTGGCTGACTGATTCCCTAATATATGGTATACCGGTATATGCCATTTTAGTAGACACTTTCATCCCAAGTGACATCGAACAGAAATAGAGCTCACAACCCAATGCAACCACCATGCTCTACCAACTGAGCCACACAGGGCTACAACACTAGTGGATTGGTGTTCTGTTCTGTTCTGCTCTGTTCTTTTCTGTTCTGTTCTGTTCTGTTATGTTCTGTTCTTTATGTTATGTTCTGTTCTTTATGTTATGTTCTGTTCTTTATGTTCTGTTCTGTTCTTTATGTTCTGTTCTGTTCTTTATGTTCTGTTCTGTTCTTTATGTTCTGTTCTGTTCTGTTCTGTTCTTTCTGTTCTGTTCTTTATGTTCTTTTCTTTATGTTCTGTTCTGTTCTGTTCTTTATGTTCTGTTCTGTTCTTTATGTTCTGTTCTTCTGTTCTGTTGTTCTGTTCTGTTCTTTATGTTCTGTTCTGTTCTTTATGTTCTGTTCTGTTCTGTTGTTCTGTTCTTTATGTTCTGTTCTTTATGTTCTGTTCTGTTCTTTATGTTCTGTTCTGTTCTTTCTGTTCTGTTCTTTATGTTCTGTTCTGTTCTTTATGTTCTGTTCTGTTCTTTATGTTCTGTTCTTTATGTTCTGTTCTTTCTGTTCTGTTCTGTTCTGTTCTTTATGTTCTGTTCTTTATGTTCTGTTCTGTTCTGTTCTTTATGTTCTGTTCTGTTCTGTTCTGTTCTTTCTGTTCTGTTCTGTTCTTTATGTTCTGTTCTGTTCTTTATGTTCTGTTCTTTCTGTTCTGTTCTGTTCTGTTCTTCTGTTCTGTTCTGTTCTGTTCTGTTCTGTTCTTTATGTTCTGTTCTTTATGTTCTGTTCTTTTCTTTATGTTCTGTTCTTTATGTTCTGTTCTGTTCTTTATGTTCTGTTCTGTTCTGTTCTGTTCTTTATGTTCTGTTCTGTTCTGTTCTTTATGTTCTGTTCTGTTCTTTATGTTCTGTTCTGTTCTTTATGTTCTGTTCTGTTCTTTATGTTCTGTTCTTTATGTTCTGTTCTGTTCTTTATGTTCTGTTCTGTTCTTTGTTCTGTTCTTTTCTGTTCTGTTTTATGTTCTGTTCTTTATGTTCTGTTCTGTTCTGTTCTGTTCTGTTCTGTTCTTTATGTTCTGTTCTGTTCTGTTCTGTTCTGTTCTTTGTTCTGTTCTTTTCTGTTCTGTTCTGTTCTGTTCTGTTCTTTATGTTCTGTTCTTTATGTTCTGTTCTGTTCTTTATGTTCTGTTCTGTTCTTTATGTTCTGTTCTGTTATGTTCTGTTCTTTATGTTCTGTTCTGTTTTTATGTTCTGTTCTTTATGTTCTGTTCTTTATGTTCTGTTCTGTTCTTTATGTTCTGTTCTTTATGTTCTGTTCTTTCTGTTCTGTTCTTTATGTTCTTCTGTTCTTTCTGTTCTGTTCTTTATGTTCTGTTCTTTATGTTCTGTTCTTTATGTTCTGTTCTTTGTTCTGTTCTGTTCTGTTCTTTATGTTCTGTTCTTTATGTTCTTTCTGTTCTGTTCTGTTCTTTATGTTCTGTTCTTTATGTTCTGTTCTTTATGTTCTGTTCTGTTCTTTATGTTCTGTTCTTTATGTTCTGTTCTTTATGTTCTGTTCTGTTCTGTTCTGTTCTGTTCTTTATGTTCTGTTCTTTATGTTCTGTTCTTTCTTTATGTTCTGTTCTGTTCTTTATGTTCTGTTCTTTATGTTCTGTTCTTTATGTTCTGTTCTGTTCTTTATGTTCTGTTCTGTTCTTTATGTTCTGTTCTTTATGTTCTGTTCTGTTCTTTATGTTCTGTTCTTTATGTTCTGTTCTTTATGTTCTGTTCTGTTCTTTATGTTCTGTTCTGTATGTTCTGTTCTTTATGTTCTGTTCTTTCTGTTCTGCTCTGCTCTTCTCTGTTCTGTTCTGCTCTGTTATAGGCTACACTCTTAGAAAAAAGGGTCCCTGGAACAAAAAAGGGTTCCACCTGGAACCCAAAGGGTTCTTCAAAGGGTTATCTTATGGGGACAGCTGAACAATCATTTTAGGTTCTAGATAGTTACTCATACATATAGTTTTGTACATTTTCAATCCCTTTTGTGGCATGATGAGGGCATACAGTTTCTTATAGCTTATGGCTCAGTGTTAACTATCTACATTGTTAACTATCTGCTATGTCGGAAAGACAGAGATGCTTCAGAGCTGTTTGAGTCAGAGAGATGGTTCATCAACACAGATTAATCTGTTTATACACACAGACAGACAGACAGACAGACAGACAGACAGCGTACACATCACGGACAAACTGAAATGGTCCATCAACACAGACAGCGTGGGGAAGAAGGCGCAGACTCTTCAACCTCAGGAGGCTGAAAAAATTTGGATTGTCACCTAAAACACTCACAAACGTTTACAGATGCACAATCGAGAGCATCCTGTCGGGCTGTATCACCGCCTGGTATGGCAACTGCTCCGCCCACAACCGTAAGACTCTCCAGAGGGTAGTGAGGTCTGCACAACGTATCACCTGGGGCACACAACCTGCCCTCAGGACACCTACACCACCCGATGTTACAGGAAGGCCATAAAGATCATCAAGGACATCAACCACCCGAACCACTGCCTGTTCACCCCACTATGATCCAGAAGGCGAGGTCAGTACAGGTGCATCAAAGCTGGGACCGAGAGACTGAAAAACAGCTTCTATCTCAAGGCCATCAGACTGTTAAACAACCACCACTAACATTGAGTGGCTGCTGCCAACACACTGACTCAACTCCAGCCACATTAATAATGGGAATTGATGGGAAATTATGTAAAATATATCACTAGCCACTTTAAACAATGCTACCTAATATAATGTTTACATACCCTACACTATTCATCTCATATGCATACGTATATACTGTACTCTATATCATCTACTGCATCTTTATGTAATACATGTATCACTAGCCACTTTAAACTATGCCACTTTGTTTACATACCCTACATTACTCATCTCATATGTATATACTGTACTCTATACCATCTACTGCATCTTGTTTACATACCCTACATTACTCATCTCATATGTATATACTGTACTCTATATCATCTACTGCATCTTGTTGACATACCCTACATTACTCATCTCATATGTATATACTGTACTCTATACCATCTACTGCATCTTGTTTACATACCCTACATTACTCATCTCATATGTATATACTGTACTCTATACCATCTACTGCATCTTGTTTACATACCCTACATTACTCATCTCATATGTATATACTGTATTCTATACCATCTACTGCATCTTGTTTACATACCCTACATTACTCATCTCATATGTATATACTGTACTCTATACCATCTACTGCATCTTGTTTACATACCCTACATTACTCATCTCATATGTATATACTGTATTCTATACCATCTACTGCATCTTGTTTACATACCCTACATTACTCATCTCATATGTATATACTGTACTCTATACCATCTACTGCATCTTGTTTACATACCCTACATTACTCATCTCATATGTATATACTGTATTCTATACCATCTACTGCATCTTGTTTACATACCCTACATTACTCATCTCATATGTATATACTGTACTCTATATCATCTACTGCATCTTGTTGACATACCCTACATTACTCATCTCATATGTATATACTGTACTCTATACCATCTACTGCATCTTGCCTATGCCATTCTGTACCATCACTCATTCCTATCTTTATGTTCATATTCTTATTCATTCCTCTACATTTGTGTGTATTTGTGTGTATAAGGTAATTGTTGTGAATTTGTTAGATTACTTGTTGGTTATCACTGCATTGTCGGAACTAGAAGCACAAGCATTTCGCTACACTCACATTAACATCTGCTAACCATGTGTATGTTACCAGTAAAATGTGATTTGATTTGACAAACAGGCTGGTGATAATTCAAGGTCCTGGTGATTGGAGTGTAAACTCTCAGCTCAGGAAAAATCCAAAGGGTGAGTTACATTAATAGAGACATGGCAGATAGAGTTACTGCCTCTCTTCTCCTCTCCTACTCTGCCCGCTGTCTCCTCTCCTCCCCTCTTCTCCTCTCCTACTCTGCCCGCTGTCTCCTCTCCTCCCCTCTTCTCCTCTCCTACTCTGCCCGCTGTCTCCTCTCCTCCCCTCTTCTCCTCTCCTACTCTGCCCGCTCTCTCCTCTCCTCCCCTCTTCTACTCTTCTCTTCTCCTCTCCTACTCTGCCCCCCTCCTCTCCTCTCTTCCCCTCCCCTCTTCTACTCCATACCCACGATGCTCAGGTCCTCCCCTCTTCTACTCCATACCCACGACTTTCAGGTCCTCCCCTCCCCATACTCACGATGCTCAGGTCCTCCCCTCCCCATACCCACGACTTTCAGGTCCTCCCCTCCCCATACCCACGATGCTCAGGTCCTCCCCTCCCCATACCCACAACTTTCAGGTCCTCCCCTCCCCATACCCACGATGCTCAGGTCCTCCCCTCCCCATACCCACGATGCTCAGGTCCTCCCCTCCCCATACCCACAACTTTCAGGTCCTCCCCTCCCCATACCCACGATGCTCAGGTCCTCCCCTCCCCATACCCACGACTTTCAGGTCCTCCCCTCCCCATACCCACGATGCTCAGGTCCTCCCTCCCCATACCCACGATGCTCAGGTCCTCCCTTCCCCATAACCACGACTTTCAGGTCCTCCCCTCCCCATAACCACGACTTTCAGGTCCTCCCCTCCCCATAACCACGATGCTCAGGTCCTCCCCTCCCCATACCCACGATGCTCAGGTCCTCCCCTCCCCATACCCACGATGCTCAGGTCCTCCCCTCCCCATACCCACGATGCTCAGGTCCTCCCCTCCCCATACCCACGATGCTCAGGTCCTCCCCTCCCCATAACCACGATGCTCAGGTCCTCCCCTCCCCACACCCACGATGCTCAGGTCGTAAGATGTACAGTAGCCCTGATAATTTCTACAGTAAGATGTACAGTAGGCCTGATCATTTCTACAGTAAGATGTACAGTAGGCCTGATCATTTCTACAGTAAGATGTACAGTAGGCCTGATCATTTCTACAGTAAGATGTACAGTAGGCCTGATCATTTCTACAGTAAGATGTACAGTAGACCTGATCATTTCTACAGTAAGATATACAGTAGGCCTGGTCATTTCTACAGTAAGATATACAGTAGGCCTGGTCATTTCTACAGTAAGATATACAGTAGGCCTGATCATTTCTACAGTAAGATATACAGTAGGCCTGGTCATTTCTACAGTAGGATGTACAGTAGGCCTGATCATTTCTATAGTAAGAGGTACAGTAGACCTGATCATTTCTACAGTAAGATATACAGTAGGCCTGGTCATTTCTACAGTAAGATGTACAGTAGACTGTTGAAATTATCGGTCCTGTGTAGCTCAGTTGGTAGAGCATGGCGCTTGTAACGCCAGGGTAGTGGGTTCGATCCTCGGGACCACCCATACGTAGAATGTATGCACACATGACTGTAAGTCGCTTTGGATAAAAGCGTCTGCTAAATGGCATATATTATTATTATTATTATTATTATTATTATGATAATTTCTACAGTAAGATGTACAGTAGACCTGATCATTTCTACAGTAAGATGTACCGTAGGCCTAGTCATTTCTACAGTAAGATGTACAGTAGGCCTGATCATTTCTATAGTAAGATGTACAGTAGACCTGATCATTTCTACAGTAAGATATACAGTAGGCCTGGTCATTTCTACAGTAAGATGTACAGTAGGCCTGATCATTTCTATAGTAAGATGTACAGTAGACCTGATCATTTCTACAGTAAGATATACAGTAGGCCTGGTCATTTCTACAGTAAGATGTACAGTATACCTGATAATTTCTACAGTAAGATGTACAGTAGACCTGATCATTTCTACAGTAAGATGTACCGTAGGCCTAGTCATTTCTACAGTAAGATGTACAGTAGACCTGATCATTTCTATAGTAAGAGGTACAGTAGACCTGATCATTTCTACAGTAAGATATACAGTAGGCCTGGTCATTTCTACAGTAAGATGTACAGTAGACTGTTGAAATTATCGGTCCTGTGTAGCTCAGTTGGTAGAGCATGGCGCTTGTAACGCCAGGGTAGTGGGTTCGATCCTCGGGACCACCCATACGTAGAATGTATGCACACATGACTGTAAGTCGCTTTGGATAAAAGCGTCTGCTAAATGGCATATATTATTATTATTATTATTATTATTATTATGATAATTTCTACAGTAAGATGTACAGTAGACCTGATCATTTCTACAGTAAGATGTACCGTAGGCCTAGTCATTTCTACAGTAAGATGTACAGTAGGCCTGATCATTTCTATAGTAAGATGTACAGTAGACCTGATCATTTCTACAGTAAGATATACAGTAGGCCTGGTCATTTCTACAGTAAGATGTACAGTAGGCCTGATCATTTCTATAGTAAGATGTACAGTAGACCTGATCATTTCTACAGTAAGATATACAGTAGGCCTGGTCATTTCTACAGTAAGATGTACAGTATACCTGATAATTTCTACAGTAAGATGTACAGTAGACCTGATCATTTCTACAGTAAGATGTACCGTAGGCCTAGTCATTTCTACAGTAAGATGCTGTAAAAGCGTTTCATGACAATTGAACTCAGTCAGAACTTGTTGCATGAGTCCGTTTCATGACAGCAGTGAGTGATGGCGGGTAGGAATAGAGAACGCACTGAACAGAGAGGCACTGAACAGAGAGGCACTGAACAGAGAGGCACTGAACAGAGAACGCACTGAACAGAGAGGCACTGAACAGAGAGGCACTGAACAGAGAGGCAGTGAACAGAGAGGCACTGAACAGAGAGGCACTGAACAGAGAGGCACTGAACAGAGAGGCACTGAACAGAGAGGCACTGAACAGAGAGGCACTGAACAGAGAGGCACTGAACAGAGAGGCAGTGAACAGAGAGGCACTGAACAGAGAGGCACTGAACAGAGAGGCACTGAACAGAGAGGCACTGAACAGAGAGGCACTGAACAGAGAGGCACTGAACAGAGAGGCACTGAACAGAGAGGCACTGAACAGAGAGGCACTGAACAGAGAGGCACTGAACAGAGAGGCACTGAACAGAGAGGCACTGAACAGAGAGGCACTGAACAGAGAGGCACTGAACAGAGAGGCACTGAACAGAGAGGCACTGAACAGAGAGGCACTGAACAGAGAGGCACTGAACAGAGAGGCACTGAACAGAGAGGCACTGAACAGAGAGGCACTGAACAGAGAGGCACTGAACAGAGAGGCACTGAACAGAGAGGCACTGAACAGAGAGGCACTGAACAGAGAGGCACTGAACAGAGAGGCACTGAACAGAGAGGCACTGAACAGAGAGGCACTGAACAGAGAGGCAGTGAACAGAGAGGCACTGAACAGAGAGGCAGTGAACAGAGAGGCACTGAACAGAGAGGCACTGAACAGAGAGGCACTGAACAGAGAGGCACTGAACAGAGAGGCAGTGAACAGAGAGGCACTGAACAGAGAGGCACTGAACAGAGAGGCACTGAACAGAGAGGCACTGAACAGAGAGGCACTGAACAGAGAGGCACTGAACAGAGAGGCACTGAACAGAGAGGCACTGAACAGAGAGGCACTGAACAGAGAGGCACTGAACAGAGAGGCACTGAACAGAGAGGCAGTGAACAGAGAGGCACTGAACAGAGAGGCACTGAACAGAGAGGCACTGAACAGAGAGGCACTGAACAGAGAGGCAGTGAACAGAGAGGCAGTGAACAGAGAGGCAGTGAACAGAGAGGCACTGAACAGAGAGGCACTGAACAGAGAGGCACTGAACAGAGAGGCAGTGAACAGAGAGGCACTGAACAGAGAGGCACTGAACAGAGAGGCAGTGAACAGAGAGGCACTGAACAGAGAGGCACTGAACAGAGAGGCACTGAACAGAGAGGCACTGAACAGAGAGGCACTGAACAGAGAGGCACTGAACAGAGAGGCACTGAACAGAGAGGCACTGAACAGAGAGGCACTGAACAGAGAGGCACTGAACAGAGAGGCACTGAACAGAGAGGCACTGAACAGAGAGGCAGTGAACAGAGAGGCACTGAACAGAGAGGCAGTGAACAGAGAGGCACTGAACAGAGAGGCAGTGAACAGAGAGGCACTGAACAGAGAGGCAGTGAACAGAGAGGCACTGAACAGAGAGGCACTGAACAGAGAGGCACTGAACAGAGAGCACACTGAATAGAGAGGGCACTGAACAGAGATCGCACTGAACAGAGAGGCAGTGAATAGAGAGGGCAGTGAACAGAGAGGGCACTGAACAGAGATCGCACTGAACAGAGAGGCACTGAACAGAGAGCACACTGAACAGAGAGGCAGTGAACAGAGATCACACTGAACAGAGAGGCAGTGAACAGAGATCACACTGAACAGAGAGGCACTGAACAGAGAGCACACTGAACAGAGAGGCAGTGAACAGAGAGCACACTGAACAGAGAGGCAGTGAACAGAGAGGCAGTGAATAGAGAGGGCAGTGAACAGAGAGGGCACTGAACAGAGAGGGCACTGAACAGAGAGGGCACTGAACAGAGATCACACTGAACAGAGAGGCACTGAACAGAGAGGCACTGAACAGAGAGGCAGTGAACAGAGAGGCACTGAACAGAGAGGCAGTGAACAGAGAGGCACTGAACAGAGAGGCAGTGAACAGAGAGGCACTGAACAGAGAGGCAGTGAACAGAGAGGCACTGAACAGAGAGGCACTGAACAGAGAGGCACTGAACAGAGAGCACACTGAATAGAGAGGGCACTGAACAGAGATCGCACTGAACAGAGAGGCAGTGAATAGAGAGGGCAGTGAACAGAGAGGGCACTGAACAGAGATCGCACTGAACAGAGAGGCACTGAACAGAGAGCACACTGAACAGAGAGGCAGTGAACAGAGATCACACTGAACAGAGAGGCAGTGAACAGAGATCACACTGAACAGAGAGGCACTGAACAGAGAGCACACTGAACAGAGAGGCAGTGAACAGAGAGCACACTGAACGGAGAGGCAGTGAACAGAGAGGGCAGTGAATAGAGAGGGCAGTGAACAGAGAGGGCACTGAACAGAGAGGGCACTGAACAGAGAGGGCACTGAACAGAGATCACACTGAACAGAGAGGCACTGAACAGAGAGCACACTGAACAGAGAGGCAGTGAACAGAGAGGCAGTGAATAGAGAGGGCAGTGAACAGAGAGGGCAGTGAACAGAGAGGCACTGAACAGAGAGGCACTGAACAGAGAGGCAGTGAACAGAGAGGCACTGAACAGAGAGGCAGTGAACAGAGAGGCACTGAACAGAGAGGCAGTGAACAGAGAGGCACTGAACAGAGAGGCAGTGAACAGAGAGGCACTGAACAGAGAGGCACTGAACAGAGAGGCACTGAACAGAGAGCACACTGAATAGAGAGGGCACTGAACAGAGATCGCACTGAACAGAGAGGCAGTGAATAGAGAGGGCAGTGAACAGAGAGGCACTGAACAGAGATCGCACTGAACAGAGAGGCACTGAACAGAGAGCACACTGAACAGAGAGGCAGTGAACAGAGATCACACTGAACAGAGAGGCAGTGAACAGAGATCACACTGAACAGAGAGGCACTGAACAGAGAGGCACTGAACAGAGAGGCAGTGAACAGAGAGGCACTGAACAGAGAGGCAGTGAACAGAGAGGCACTGAACAGAGAGGCAGTGAACAGAGAGGCACTGAACAGAGAGGCAGTGAACAGAGAGGCACTGAACAGAGAGGCACTGAACAGAGAGGCACTGAACAGAGAGCACACTGAATAGAGAGGGCACTGAACAGAGATCGCACTGAACAGAGAGGCAGTGAATAGAGAGGGCAGTGAACAGAGAGGGCACTGAACAGAGATCGCACTGAACAGAGAGGCACTGAACAGAGAGCACACTGAACAGAGAGGCAGTGAACAGAGATCACACTGAACAGAGAGGCAGTGAACAGAGATCACACTGAACAGAGAGGCACTGAACAGAGAGCACACTGAACAGAGAGGCAGTGAACAGAGAGCACACTGAACAGAGAGGCAGTGAACAGAGAGGCAGTGAATAGAGAGGGCAGTGAACAGAGAGGGCACTGAACAGAGAGGGCACTGAACAGAGAGGGCACTGAACAGAGATCACACTGAACAGAGAGGCACTGAACAGAGAGCACACTGAACAGAGAGGCAGTGAACAGAGAGGCAGTGAATAGAGAGGGCAGTGAACAGAGAGGGCAGTGAACAGAGAGGCACTGAACAGAGAGGCACTGAACAGAGAGGCAGTGAACAGAGAGGCACTGAACAGAGAGGCAGTGAACAGAGAGGCACTGAACAGAGAGGCAGTGAACAGAGAGGCACTGAACAGAGAGGCAGTGAACAGAGAGGCACTGAACAGAGAGGCACTGAACAGAGAGGCACTGAACAGAGAGCACACTGAATAGAGAGGGCACTGAACAGAGATCGCACTGAACAGAGAGGCAGTGAATAGAGAGGGCAGTGAACAGAGAGGGCACTGAACAGAGATCGCACTGAACAGAGAGGCACTGAACAGAGAGCACACTGAACAGAGAGGCAGTGAACAGAGATCACACTGAACAGAGAGGCAGTGAACAGAGATCACACTGAACAGAGAGGCACTGAACAGAGAGCACACTGAACAGAGAGGCAGTGAACAGAGAGCACACTGAACAGAGAGGCAGTGAACAGAGAGGCAGTGAATACAGAGGGCAGTGAACAGAGAGGGCACTGAACAGAGAGGGCACTGAACAGAGAGGGCACTGAACAGAGATCACACTGAACAGAGAGGCACTGAACAGAGAGCACACTGAACAGAGAGGCAGTGAACAGAGAGGCAGTGAATAGAGAGGGCAGTGAACAGAGAGGGCAGTGAACAGAGAGGCACTGAACAGAGAGGCACTGAACAGAGAGGCAGTGAACAGAGAGGCACTGAACAGAGAGGCAGTGAACAGAGAGGCACTGAACAGAGAGGCAGTGAACAGAGAGGCACTGAACAGAGAGGCAGTGAACAGAGAGGCACTGAACAGAGAGGCACTGAACAGAGAGGCACTGAACAGAGAGCACACTGAATAGAGAGGGCACTGAACAGAGATCACTGAACAGAGAGGCAGTGAATAGAGAGGGCAGTGAACAGAGAGGGCACTGAACAGAGATCGCACTGAACAGAGAGGCACTGAACAGAGAGCACACTGAACAGAGAGGCAGTGAACAGAGATCACACTGAACAGAGAGGCAGTGAACAGAGATCACACTGAACAGAGAGGCACTGAACAGAGAGCACACTGAACAGAGAGGCAGTGAACAGAGAGCACACTGAACAGAGAGGCAGTGAACAGAGAGGCAGTGAATAGAGAGGGCAGTGAACAGAGAGGGCACTGAACAGAGAGGGCACTGAACAGAGAGGGCACTGAACAGAGATCACACTGAACAGAGAGGCACTGAACAGAGAGCACACTGAACAGAGAGGCAGTGAACAGAGAGGCAGTGAATAGAGAGGGCAGTGAACAGAGAGGGCAGTGAACAGAGAGGCACTGAACAGAGATCACACTGAACAGAGAGGCAGTGAACAGAGAGGCAGTGAATAGAGAGGGCAGTGAACAGAGAGGCAGTGAACAGAGAGGGCAGTGAACAGAGAGGGCAGTGAACAGAGAGGGCAGTGAACAGAGAGGGCACTGAACAGAGAGGCAGTGAATAGAGAGGCAGTGAATAGAGAGGCACTGAACAGAGAGGCACTGAACAGAGAGGCACTGAACAGAGAGCACACTGAATAGAAAGGGCACTGAACAGAGATCGCACTGAACAGAGAGGCAGTGAACAGAGAGGCAGTGAATAGAGAGGGCAGTGAACAGAGAGGGCACTGAACAGAGATCACACTGAACAGAGATCGCACTGAACAGAGAGGCACTGAACAGAGAGCACACTGAACAGAGAGGCAGTGAACAGAGATCACACTGAACAGAGAGGCACTGAACAGAGATCACACTGAACAGAGAGGCACTGAACAGAGAGCACACTGAACAGAGAGGCAGTGAACAGAGATCACACTGAACAGAGAGGCAGTGAACAGAGATCACACTGAACAGAGAGGCACTGAACAGAGATCACACTGAACAGAGAGGCAGTGAACAGAGAGCACACTGAACAGAGAGGCAGTGAACAGAGAGGCAGTGAATATAGAGGGCAGTGAACAGAGAGGGCACTGAACAGAGAGGGCACTGAACAGAGATCACACTGAACAGAGAGGCACTGAACAGAGAGCACACTGAACAGAGAGGCAGTGAACAGAGATCACACTGAACAGAGAGGCAGTGAATAGAGAGGGCAGTGAACAGAGAGGGCACTGAACAGAGAGGGCACTGAACAGAGATCACACTGAACAGAGAGGCACTGAACAGAGAGCACACTGAACAGAGAGGCAGTGAACAGAGAGGCAGTGAATAGAGAGGCACTGAACAGAGAGGGACTGAACAGAGAGCACACTGAACAGAGAGGCAGTGAACAGAGAGGGCAGTGAACAGAGAGGGCAGTGAACAGAGAGGCACTGAACAGAGAGGCACTGAACAGAGATCACACTGAACAGAGAGGCAGTGAACAGAGAGGCAGTGAACAGAGAGGGCAGTGAACAGAGAGGGCAGTGAACAGAGAGGGCAGTGAACAGAGAGGCAGTGAATAGAGAGGCACTGAACAGAGAAGCACTGAACAGAGAGGCACTGAACAGAGAAGCACTGAACAGAGATCACACTGAACAGAGAGGCAGTGAACAGAGAGGCACTGAACAGAGAGGCACTGAACAGAGATCACACTGAACAGAGAGGCAGTGAACAGAGAGGCAGTGAACAGAGAGGCAGTGAACAGAGAGGCAGTGAACAGAGAGGGCAGTGAACAGAGAGGGCAGTGAACAGAGAGGGCACTGAACAGAGAGGCAGTGAATAGAGAGGCAGTGAATAGAGAGGCACTGAACAGAGAGGCACTGAACAGAGAGGCACTGAACAGAGAGCACACTGAATAGAAAGGGCACTGAACAGAGATCGCACTGAACAGAGAGGCAGTGAACAGAGAGGCAGTGAATAGAGAGGGCAGTGAACAGAGAGGGCACTGAACAGAGATCACACTGAACAGAGATCGCACTGAACAGAGAGGCACTGAACAGAGAGCACACTGAACAGAGAGGCAGTGAACAGAGATCACACTGAACAGAGAGGCACTGAACAGAGATCACACTGAACAGAGAGGCACTGAACAGAGAGCACACTGAACAGAGAGGCAGTGAACAGAGATCACACTGAACAGAGAGGCAGTGAACAGAGATCACACTGAACAGAGAGGCACTGAACAGAGATCACACTGAACAGAGAGGCAGTGAACAGAGAGCACACTGAACAGAGAGGCAGTGAACAGAGAGGCAGTGAATAGAGAGGGCAGTGAACAGAGAGGGCACTGAACAGAGAGGGCACTGAACAGAGATCACACTGAACAGAGAGGCACTGAACAGAGAGCACACTGAACAGAGAGGCAGTGAACAGAGAGGCAGTGAATAGAGAGGGCAGTGAACAGAGAGGGCACTGAACAGAGAGGGCACTGAACAGAGATCACACTGAACAGAGAGGCACTGAACAGAGAGCACACTGAACAGAGAGGCAGTGAACAGAGAGGCAGTGAATAGAGAGGGCAGTGAACAGAGAGGGCAGTGAACAGAGAGGGCACTGAACAGAGATCACACTGAACAGAGAGGCACTGAACAGAGAGCACACTGAACAGAGAGGCAGTGAACAGAGATCACACTGAACAGAGAGGCAGTGAACAGAGAGGCAGTGAACAGAGAGGGCAGTGAACAGAGAGGGCAGTGAACAGAGAGGCAGTGAACAGAGAGGCAGTGAACAGAGAGGCAGTGAACAGAGAGGGCAGTGAACAGAGAGGGCACTGAACAGAGAGGCAGTGAATAGAGAGGCACTGAACAGAGATCACACTGAACAGAGAGGCACTGAACAGAGAGCACACTGAACAGAGAGGCAGTGAACAGAGAGCACACTGAACAGAGAGGCAGTGAACAGAGAGCACACTGAACAGAGAGGCAGTGAACAGAGAGGCAGTGAATAGAGAGGGCACTGAACAGAGAGGCAGTGAACAGAGAGCACACTGAACAGAGAGGCAGTGAACAGAGAGCACACTGAACAGAGAGGCACTGAACAGAGAGGCAGTGAATAGAGAGGCACTGAACAGAGAAGCACTGAACAGAGAGGCACTGAACAGAGAGGCACTGAACAGAGAGGCACTGAACAGAGAGGCACTGAACAGAGAAGCACTGAACAGAGAGGCACTGAACAGAGAGGCAGTGAACAGAGAGGCAGTGAACAGAGATCACACTGAACAGAGAGGCACTGAACAGAGATCACACTGAACAGAGAGGCAGTGAACAGAGAGCACACTGAACAGAGAGGCAGTGAACAGAGAGGCAGTGAATAGAGAGGGCAGTGAACAGAGAGGGCAGTGAACAGAGAGGGCACTGAACAGAGATCACACTGAACAGAGAGGCACTGAACAGAGAGCACACTGAACAGAGAGGCAGTGAACAGAGAGCACACTGAACAGAGAGGCAGTGAACAGAGAGCACACTGAACAGAGAGGCAGTGAACAGAGAGGCAGTGAATAGAGAGGGCACTGAACAGAGAGGCAGTGAACAGAGAGCACACTGAACAGAGAGGCAGTGAACAGAGAGCACACTGAACAGAGAGGCACTGAACAGAGAGGCAGTGAATAGAGAGGCAGTGAACAGAGAAGCACTGAACAGAGAGGCACTGAACAGAGAAGCACTGAACAGAGAGGCACTGAACAGAGAGGCAGTGAACAGAGAGGCAGTGAACAGAGATCACACTGAACAGAGAGGCACTGAACAGAGATCACACTGAACAGAGAGGCAGTGAACAGAGAGCACACTGAACAGAGAGGCAGTGAACAGAGAGGCAGTGAATAGAGAGGGCAGTGAACAGAGAGGGCAGTGAACAGAGAGGGCACTGAACAGAGATCACACTGAACAGAGAGGCACTGAACAGAGAGCACACTGAACAGAGAGGCAGTGAACAGAGAGGCAGTGAATAGAGAGGGCAGTGAACAGAGAGGGCAGTGAACAGAGAGGGCACTGAACAGAGATCACACTGAACAGAGAGGCACTGAACAGAGAGCACACTGAACAGAGAGGGCAGTGAACAGAGAGGGCACTGAACAGAGAGGCAGTGAATAGAGAGGCAGTGAATAGAGAGGCACTGAACAGAGAGGCACTGAACAGAGAGGCACTGAACAGAGAGCACACTGAATAGAAAGGGCACTGAACAGAGATCGCACTGAACAGAGAGGCAGTGAACAGAGAGGCAGTGAATAGAGAGGGCAGTGAACAGAGAGGGCACTGAACAGAGATCACACTGAACAGAGATCGCACTGAACAGAGAGGCACTGAACAGAGAGCACACTGAACAGAGAGGCAGTGAACAGAGATCACACTGAACAGAGAGGCACTGAACAGAGATCACACTGAACAGAGAGGCACTGAACAGAGAGCACACTGAACAGAGAGGCAGTGAACAGAGATCACACTGAACAGAGAGGCAGTGAACAGAGATCACACTGAACAGAGAGGCACTGAACAGAGATCACACTGAACAGAGAGGCAGTGAACAGAGAGCACACTGAACAGAGGCAGTGAACAGAGAGGCAGTGAATAGAGAGGGCAGTGAACAGAGAGGGCACTGAACAGAGAGGGCACTGAACAGAGATCACACTGAACAGAGAGGCACTGAACAGAGAGCACACTGAACAGAGAGGCAGTGAACAGAGAGGCAGTGAATAGAGAGGGCAGTGAACAGAGAGGGCACTGAACAGAGAGGGCACTGAACAGAGATCACACTGAACAGAGAGGCACTGAACAGAGAGCACACTGAACAGAGAGGCAGTGAACAGAGAGGCAGTGAATAGAGAGGGCAGTGAACAGAGAGGGCAGTGAACAGAGAGGGCAGTGAACAGAGAGGCACTGAACAGAGAGGCACTGAACAGAGATCACACTGAACAGAGAGGCAGTGAACAGAGAGGCAGTGAACAGAGAGGGCAGTGAACAGAGAGGGCAGTGAACAGAGAGGGCAGTGAACAGAGAGGCAGTGAATAGAGAGGCACTGAACAGAGAAGCACTGAACAGAGAGGCACTGAACAGAGAAGCACTGAACAGAGATCACACTGAACAGAGAGGCAGTGAACAGAGAGGCACTGAACAGAGAGGCACTGAACAGAGATCACACTGAACAGAGAGGCAGTGAACAGAGAGGCAGTGAACAGAGAGGCAGTGAACAGAGAGGGCAGTGAACAGAGAGGGCAGTGAACAGAGAGGGCAGTGAACAGAGAGGGCACTGAACAGAGAGGCAGTGAATAGAGAGGCAGTGAATAGAGAGGCACTGAACAGAGAGGCACTGAACAGAGAGGCACTGAACAGAGAGCACACTGAATAGAAAGGGCACTGAACAGAGATCGCACTGAACAGAGAGGCAGTGAACAGAGAGGCAGTGAATAGAGAGGGCAGTGAACAGAGAGGGCACTGAACAGAGATCACACTGAACAGAGATCGCACTGAACAGAGAGGCACTGAACAGAGAGCACACTGAACAGAGAGGCAGTGAACAGAGATCACACTGAACAGAGGGCACTGAACAGAGATCACACTGAACAGAGAGGCACTGAACAGAGAGCACACTGAACAGAGAGGCAGTGAACAGAGATCACACTGAACAGAGAGGCAGTGAACAGAGATCACACTGAACAGAGAGGCACTGAACAGAGATCACACTGAACAGAGAGGCAGTGAACAGAGAGCACACTGAACAGAGAGGCAGTGAACAGAGAGGCAGTGAATAGAGAGGGCAGTGAACAGAGAGGGCACTGAACAGAGAGGGCACTGAACAGAGATCACACTGAACAGAGAGGCACTGAACAGAGAGCACACTGAACAGAGAGGCAGTGAACAGAGAGGCAGTGAATAGAGAGGGCAGTGAACAGAGAGGGCACTGAACAGAGAGGGCACTGAACAGAGATCACACTGAACAGAGAGGCACTGAACAGAGAGCACACTGAACAGAGAGGCAGTGAACAGAGAGGCAGTGAATAGAGAGGGCAGTGAACAGAGAGGGCAGTGAACAGAGAGGGCACTGAACAGAGATCACACTGAACAGAGAGGCACTGAACAGAGAGCACACTGAACAGAGAGGCAGTGAACAGAGATCACACTGAACAGAGAGGCAGTGAACAGAGAGGCAGTGAACAGAGAGGGCAGTGAACAGAGAGGGCAGTGAACAGAGAGGCAGTGAACAGAGAGGGCAGTGAACAGAGACGGCAGTGAACAGAGAGGGCACTGAACAGAGAGGCAGTGAATAGAGAGGCACTGAACAGAGATCACACTGAACAGAGAGGCACTGAACAGAGAGCACACTGAACAGAGAGGCAGTGAACAGAGAGCACACTGAACAGAGAGGCAGTGAACAGAGAGGCAGTGAATAGAGAGGGCACTGAACAGAGAGCACACTGAACAGAGAGGCAGTGAACAGAGAGCACACTGAACAGAGAGGCAGTGAACAGAGAGGCAGTGAACAGAGATCACACTGAACAGAGAGGCACTGAACAGAGATCACACTGAACAGAGAGGCAGTGAACAGAGAGCACACTGAACAGAGAGGCAGTGAACAGAGAGGCAGTGAATAGAGAGGGCAGTGAACAGAGAGGGCAGTGAACAGAGAGGGCACTGAACAGAGATCACACTGAACAGAGAGGCACTGAACAGAGAGCACACTGAACAGAGAGGCAGTGAACAGAGAGGCAGTGAATAGAGAGGGCAGTGAACAGAGAGGGCAGTGAACAGAGAGGGCACTGAACAGAGATCACACTGAACAGAGAGGCACTGAACAGAGAGCACACTGAACAGAGAGGGCAGTGAACAGAGAGGCACTGAACAGAGAGGCAGTGAATAGAGAGGCAGTGAATAGAGAGGCACTGAACAGAGAGGCACTGAACAGAGAGGCACTGAACAGAGAGCACACTGAATAGAAAGGGCACTGAACAGAGATCGCACTGAACAGAGAGGCAGTGAACAGAGAGGCAGTGAATAGAGAGGGCAGTGAACAGAGGGCACTGAACAGAGATCACACTGAACAGAGATCGCACTGAACAGAGAGGCACTGAACAGAGAGCACACTGAACAGAGAGGCAGTGAACAGAGATCACACTGAACAGAGAGGCACTGAACAGAGATCACACTGAACAGAGAGGCACTGAACAGAGAGCACACTGAACAGAGAGGCAGTGAACAGAGATCACACTGAACAGAGAGGCAGTGAACAGAGATCACACTGAACAGAGAGGCACTGAACAGAGATCACACTGAACAGAGAGGCAGTGAACAGAGAGCACACTGAACAGAGAGGCAGTGAACAGAGAGGCAGTGAATAGAGAGGGCAGTGAACAGAGAGGGCACTGAACAGAGGGCACTGAACAGAGATCACACTGAACAGAGAGGCACTGAACAGAGAGCACACTGAACAGAGAGGCAGTGAACAGAGAGGCAGTGAATAGAGAGGGCAGTGAACAGAGAGGGCACTGAACAGAGAGGGCACTGAACAGAGATCACACTGAACAGAGAGGCACTGAACAGAGAGCACACTGAACAGAGAGGCAGTGAACAGAGAGGCAGTGAATAGAGAGGGCAGTGAACAGAGAGGGCAGTGAACAGAGAGGGCAGTGAACAGAGAGGCACTGAACAGAGAGGCACTGAACAGAGATCACACTGAACAGAGAGGCAGTGAACAGAGAGGCAGTGAACAGAGAGGGCAGTGAACAGAGAGGGCAGTGAACAGAGAGGCAGTGAACAGAGATCACACTGAACAGAGAGGCACTGAACAGAGATCACACTGAACAGAGAGGCAGTGAACAGAGAGCACACTGAACAGAGAGGCAGTGAACAGAGAGGCAGTGAATAGAGAGGGCAGTGAACAGAGAGGGCACTGAACAGAGAGGGCACTGAACAGAGATCACACTGAACAGAGAGGCACTGAACAGAGAGCACACTGAACAGAGAGGCAGTGAACAGAGAGGCAGTGAATAGAGAGGGCAGTGAACAGAGAGGGCACTGAACAGAGAGGGCACTGAACAGAGATCACACTGAACAGAGAGGCACTGAACAGAGAGCACACTGAACAGAGAGGCAGTGAACAGAGAGGCAGTGAATAGAGAGGGCAGTGAACAGAGAGGGCAGTGAACAGAGAGGGCAGTGAACAGAGAGGCACTGAACAGAGAGGCACTGAACAGAGATCACACTGAACAGAGAGGCAGTGAACAGAGAGGCAGTGAACAGAGAGGCAGTGAACAGAGAGGGCAGTGAACAGAGAGGGCAGTGAACAGAGAGGGCAGTGAACAGAGAGGCAGTGAATAGAGAGGCACTGAACAGAGAAGCACTGAACAGAGAGGCACTGAACAGAGAAGCACTGAACAGAGATCACACTGAACAGAGAGGCAGTGAACAGAGAGGCACTGAACAGAGAGGCACTGAACAGAGATCACACTGAACAGAGAGGCAGTGAACAGAGAGGCAGTGAACAGAGAGGCAGTGAACAGAGAGGCAGTGAACAGAGAGGGCAGTGAACAGAGAGGGCAGTGAACAGAGAGGGCACTGAACAGAGATCACACTGAACAGAGAGGCACTGAACAGAGAGCACACTGAACAGAGAGGCACTGAACAGAGAGGCACTGAACAGAGAGGCACTGAACAGAGAGGCACTGAACAGAGAGGGCACTGAACAGAGGGCACTGAACAGAGAGGCACTGAACAGAGAGGCACTGAACAGAGAGGCACTGAACAGAGAGGCACTGAACAGAGAGGCAGTGAACAGAGATCACACTGAACAGAGAGGCACTGAACAGAGAGGCACTGAACAGAGAGGCACTGAACAGAGAGGCACTGAACAGAGAGGCAGTGAACAGAGGCACTGAACAGAGAGGCAGTGAACAGAGAGGGCACTGAACAGAGAGGCACTGAACAGAGAGGCACTGAACAGAGAGGCAGTGAACAGAGAGGCACTGAACAGAGAGGCACTGAACAGAGAGGCAGTGAACAGAGAGGCACTGAACAGAGAGGCACTGAACAGAGAGGCACTGAACAGAGAGGCACTGAACAGAGAGGCACTGAACAGAGAGGCACTGAACAGAGAGGCACTGAACAGAGAGGCACTGAACAGAGAGGCACTGAACAGAGAGGCACTGAACAGAACAGAGAGGCACTGAACAGAGAGGCACTGAACAGAGAGGCACTGAACAGAGAGGCAGTGAACAGAGAGGCACTGAACAGAGAGGCACTGAACAGAGAGGCAGTGAACAGAGAGGCACTGAACAGAGAGGCAGTGAACAGAGAGGGCACTGAACAGAGAGGCAGTGAACAGAGAGGCACTGAACAGAGAGGCAGTGAACAGAGAGGCACTGAACAGAGAGGCACTGAACAGAGAGGCACTGAACAGAGAGGCAGTGAACAGAGAGGCACTGAACAGAGAGGCAGTGAATAGAGAGGGCACTGAACAGAGAGGCAGTGAACAGAGAGGCACTGAACAGAGAGGCAGTGAACAGAGAGGCAGTGAATAGAGAGGGCACTGAACAGAGAGGCACTGAACAGAGAGGCAGTGAACAGAGAGGCACTGAACAGAGAGGCACTGAACAGAGAGGCACTGAACAGAGAGGCACTGAACAGAGAGGCACTGAACAGAGAGGCACTGAACAGAGAGGCACTGAACAGAGAGGCACTGAACAGAGAGGCACTGAACAGAGAGGCAGTGAACAGAGAGGCACTGAACAGAGAGGCACTGAACAGAGAGGCAGTGAACAGAGAGGCACTGAACAGAGAGGCAGTGAATAGAGAGGGCACTGAACAGAGAGGCAGTGAACAGAGAGGCACTGAACAGAGAGGCAGTGAACAGAGAGGCAGTGAACAGAGAGGCACTGAACAGAGAGGCACTGAACAGAGAGGCAGTGAACAGAGAGGCACTGAACAGAGAGGCAGTGAATAGAGAGGGCACTGAACAGAGAGGCAGTGAACAGAGAGGCACTGAACAGAGAGGCAGTGAACAGAGAGGCAGTGAATAGAGAGGGCACTGAACAGAGAGGCAGTGAATAGAGAGGGCACTGAACAGAGAGGCACTGAACAGAGAGGCAGTGAACAGAGAGGCACTGAACAGAGAGGCAGTGAACAGAGATCACACTGAACAGAGAGGCAGTGAACAGAGATCACACTGAACAGAGAAGCACTGAACAGAGAGGCAGTGAACAGAGAGGCACTGAACAGAGATCACACTGAACAGAGATCACACTGAACAGAGAGGCACTGAACAGAGATCACACTGAACAGAGAGGCACTGAACAGAGATCACACTGAACAGAGAGGCAGTGAACAGAGAGGCACTGAACAGAGAGGCACTGAACAGAGATCACACTGAACAGAGAGGCAGTGAACAGAGAGGCACTGAACAGAGATCACACTGAACAGAGAGGCAGTGAACAGAGAGGCAGTGAACAGAGAGGCACTGAACAGAGAGGCACTGAACAGAGAGGCACTGAACAGAGAGGGCACTGAACAGAGAGCACACTGAACAGAGATCGCACTGAATAGAGAGGCACTGAACAGAGAGCACACTGAACAGAGAGGCAGTGAACAGAGATCACACTGAACAGAGAGGCAGTGAATAGAGAGGGCAGTGAACAGAGAGGGCACTGAACAGAGATCACACTGAACAGAGATCGCACTGAATAGAGAGGCACTGAACAGAGATCACACTGAACAGAGAGGCAGTGAACAGAGAGGCAGTGAATAGAGAGGGCAGTGAACAGAGAGGGCACTGAACAGAGATCACACTGAACAGAGATCGCACTGAACAGAGAGGCACTGAACAGAGAGCACACTGAACAGAGAGGCAGTGAACAGAGATCACACTGAACAGAGAGGCAGTGAACAGAGAGGCAGTGAATAGAGAGGGCAGTGAACAGAGATCACACTGAACAGAGAGGCAGTGAATAGAGAGGCAGTGAATAGAGAGGGCAGTGAACAGAGAGGGCACTGAACAGAGAGGCAGTGAATAGAGAGGCAGTGAATAGAGAGGCAGTGAATAGAGAGGCAGTGAATAGAGAGGCAGTGAATAGAGAGGCAGTGAATAGAGAGGCAGTGAATAGAGAGGCAGTGAATAGAGAGGCAGTGAATAGAGAGGCAGTGAATAGAGAGGCAGTGAATAGAGAGGGCAGTGAACAGAGAGGCAGTGAACAGAGAGGCAGTGAATAGAGAGGCAGTGAATAGAGAGGCAGTGAATAGAGAGGCAGTGAATAGAGAGGCAGTGAATAGAGAGGCAGTGAATAGAGAGGCAGTGAATAGAGAGGCAGTGAATAGAGAGGCAGTGAATAGAGAGGCAGTGAATAGAGAGGCAGTGAATAGAGAGGCAGTGAATAGAGAGGCAGTGAATAGAGAGGCAGTGAATAGAGAGGCAGTGAATAGAGAGGCAGTGAATAGAGAGGCAGTGAATAGAGAGGCAGTGAATAGAGAGGCAGTGAATAGAGAGGCAGTGAATAGAGAGGCAGTGAACAGAGAGGCACTGAACAGAGGCATATGCCCTACGACGTTCAGGTCCTAAACCTACCCATGCCCTACGACGTTCAGGTCCTACCCATGCCCGCCAACGTTCAGGTCCTACCCATGCCCGCCAACGTTCAGGTCCTACCCATGCCCAACAACGTTCAGGTCCTACCCATGCCCAACAACGTTCAGGTCCTACCCATGCCCAACAACGTTCAGGTCCTACCCATGCCCAACAACGTTCAGGTCCTACCCATGCCCAACAACGTTCAGGTCCTACCCATGCCCTACAACGTTCAGGTCCTACCCATGCCCGCCACATTCAGGTCCCTACCAGCCAGATTGCTTCTGCTAAATGTAAAAGGCCCGGCTCTGCCCGGAACCCAAAATCAGAAATAACTTAGTAAATCCATTAGCTGCTCCTCTCTGTCTGTCTCTCACTCCCTGCACTCTGCTCATGGCCGCTCTGAGTTTCCATAGCAACGCCTCCGCTTGTGTTGCTCTGCTCAATGACGAGACATGAGAGAGCAGTTGGCTGTTAACTACTTTTCGTCACTCTAAACTCCCAACATAACTCAAGAAACATTATTATTTTTTTGCGTGAAATAATCTCTCCTGTTTCTATATTTGATGAGGTTGAAGCACTTCTGACACCAATGTTATGATCTTAGTTTAGTCGGATGTGATTTGTACTGAACAAGATGAGTACGAGCAAATGGCTCAGCTTAATAATGTTAGTGAGACCCGAGCCCTACCCGTACCCTAGTTATTGATGAAAAAACAGGCCCTAATGTTTTATGTCGGGGCGTAGGACTCAAGCCAGATAGCAGAGCTCCACAAAGCAACAGGAGGGATCAGACAGCACACAACAGATGGTCTGATATAGTAAAGAGACCAAAGATAATTGTACTGTTTGTTAGTGCTCTTTCAGGTCAGTTTGATTCTGGTTTTATTATTTTTTTTTAAGAATCACTGTTCTCGATTTCGATTGTAATTTTTTTTTTTACATTAAATGCATTGTGAAATAATGATATAAAAAATATCAGAGATTTTTTTAATAGAAATTCCAAAGCCAACAAGTGAACATTTCAATTACTGAAACATTGAAAACATTCCATTGTCTCTGTCAGTTCCACAAAATAAAATAGGACATGACTAGGAAATAATCAAATATTTTAGTTGTATTTATTTAGTTTAGTTAGTTTTATTTTATTATTTTTTCATTTCTTAAAGTCATCATCTCATCTCTCCTCAGGCAGTAGCAGCCAACCATCCAACCAGCCAACCATCCAACCAGCCAACCATCCAACCAGCCAACCAGCCAACCATCCAACCATCCAACCATCCAACCAGCCAACCATCCAACCAGCCAACCATCCAACCAGCCAACCAGCCAACCAGCCAACCATCCAACCAGCCAACCATCCAACCAGCCAACCAGCCAACCAGCCAACCATCCCACCAGCCAACCATCCAACCAGCCAACCATCCCACCAGCCAACCATCCAACCAGCCAACCATCCAACCATCCTACCAGCCAACCATCCAACCAACCAACCATCCCACCAGCCAACCATCCCACCAGCCAACCATCCAACCATCCAACCAGCCAACCATCCAACCAACCAACCATCCAACCAGCCAACCATCCAACCATCCAACCAGCCAACCATCCAACCAGCCAACCATCCAACCATCCAACCAGCCAACCATCCAACCAGCCAACCATCCAACCATCCAACCGGCTAACCATCCAACCGGCCAACCGGCCAACCGGCCAACCGGCCAACCATCCAACCATCCAACCATCCAACCATCCAACCAGCCAACCAGCCAACCAGCCAACCATCCAACCATCCCACCATCCAACCATCCAACCATCCAACCAGCCAACCATCTAACGTGGTCTCTGTTCTCCCCACACTGTAATGCCAACTGTAACGGATGTGAAACAGCTAGTTTAGTTAGGTGATGGTGAACTGCTAAATAGCATTTCAATCGGTGAGGTCATGGAGAGACTGAAGTAGTGGTTCCCCCTTGATGGCAGATGGCCGAAGCTTTTGTGGAGCGAGGGTAACGATGCTTCGTGGGTGACTGTTGTTGATGTGTGCAGAGGGTTCCTGGTTCGCGCCCGGGTATGGGCGAGGGGACGGTCTAAAATTATACTGTTACACAACCAGCCAATCATCTAACGTTGTCTCTGTCCTCCACACACTGTAAAGTCTTTAGTCATCCTATTTAGATAGGCTGCCGAGGAATGCTACAGAGCTGTCTGACAATCACTTTACCAGTTTTTCAGTAGATAGATGGAGAACTGAAAACAGGGGATCTAAGGTGATGGAGAACTGAAAACAGGGGATCTAAGGTGAGGGAGAACTGAAAACAGGGGATCTAAGGTGAGGGAGATGGAGAACTGAAAACAGGGGATCTAAGGTGAGGGAGGTGGAGAACTGAAAACAGGGGATCTAAGGTGAGGGAGAAACTGAAAACAGGGGATCTAAGGTGAGGGAGGTGGAGAACTGAAAACAGGGGATCTAAGGTGAGGGAGAACTGAAAACAGGGGATCTAAGGTGAGGGAGAACTGAAAACAGGGGATCTAAGGTGAGGGAGGTGGAGAACTGAAAACAGGGGATCTAAGGTGAGGGAGGTGGAGAACTGAAAACAGGGGATCTAAGGTGAGGGAGAACTGAAAACAGGGGATCTAAGGTGAGGGAGGTGGAGAACTGAAAACAGGGGATCTAAGGTGATGGAGATGGAGAACTGAAAACAGAGGATCCAAGGTGAGGGAGATGGAGAACTGAAAACAGGGGATCCAAGGTGAGGGAGATGGAGAACTGAAAACAGGGGATCTAAGGTGAGGGAGATGGAGAACTGAAAACAGGGGATCTAAGGTGAGGGAGATGGAGAACTGAAAACAGGGGATCTAAGGTGAGGGAGATGGAGAACTGAAAACAGGGGATCTAAGGTGAGGGAGATGGAGAACTGAAAACAGGGGATCTAAGGTGAGGGAGAACTGAAAACAGGGGATCTAAGGTGAGGGAGGTGGAGAACTGAAAACAGGGGATCTAAGGTGAGGGGGAACTGAAAACAGGGGATCTAAGGTGAGGGAGGTGGAGAACTGAAAACAGGGGATCTAAGGTGAGGGAGATGGAGAACTGAAAACAGGGGATCTAAGGTGAGGGAGATGGAGAACTGAAAACAGGGGATCTAAGGTGAGGGAGATGGAGAACTGAAAACAGGGGATCTAAGGTGATGGAGATGGAGAACTGAAAACAGAGGATCCAATACTTTTCCAATAATTTTGACCACTATCTTTATTAGAATTGTTTTTATATATAAAGTAAGGTGTATAAACAATTAACCTTCTTTTCAACTGGAGCAGAAAAACTGTAACTATGGAAGCCCAGAGCAAAATAATAGCTTTATTTGTAGTGTACAACAATACTTTTTCAAACATTTAGTTTTTTGTTTTGGTACAGTAAGGTGTGAGAACAATTAACCTTGTTCTCACCTGTACCAGAGACACTGTCACTCTGGAAGCCCAGAACTGCAGACAGAATGGTAGGGAAATAGCCTATTTCCTCTAGGAGCTCATTGGAGCAGTTTATTTACCTTGATTGTGGGTTTCCTGGTGGAGGATCCTCGGTACCATCCTGAAACAGAGAAATATCAAAATCAATGTTTAGGAGAGGCCTGAGAACAGCCCTGATCTCATCCTTTACCCCACCCTCTGAAATTCCTGAATTCAGCATTATCAGTATCATCTTAACGTTGTGGATAATGTCAGAGACTGGGCTCAGGTAGGACTGATGTTATCTTAACGTTAACGGGCTCAGGTAGGACTGATGTTATCTTAAGTGCCTTAGACCGCTGTGGCTGTCGGGAGGTGTGTAGCCAAACTTCGTCATACGGGCCAAAATCTGAGAGATTTTTGTTAAAAAATCAGAATGATTCCGGATTCTGTAAACCTCTTTTTTTAAATCCAGGTTTAGATCGATCTGGCTGTTTTTGATACATTTTCCCCCAGAAAAAAATAGATAGCATCATTCTCATCCGGATACCACAATATCGAAATGACAGAATCAGAACAGACTTTGAACAGGCCTTGCCATCTACTGGGCAGGTTGTGGTATTCCTAATACACTGTCATTGGGAAACAGAGATGAGTGAACTCCCATCAGTTGTACAACTGAATGTATTCAACTGAAATGTGTCTTCCACATTTAACCCCCGACCCCTCTGAATCAGAGAGGTGCGGGAGGGGGCTGCCTTAATCAACATCCACCGTCTCCCAGCTCCCAGGGGAACATTAAAGGTACCTTGTAGATTCATTTATATATCACTTACAAGTAGATTCATTTATTTGACACTTTTAAAATAACAACTGATCACATATCTATACTGCAGTCAATTTAACTTAATCAACTTTTCTTTTTCAGATGTAAAAATGTTTCTTAAACCTCCTCACCTTTAGGAACATTGCCCATTTTTGGTTTGTAGTGCCTCTTTAAATCCACCCAGAATCCACCATTCCAGTGGTCCTGTTGTTTGGCATCAAAATGATCCTAATCACTATCTTTTGACCTTAAAATTATCCTAATCACTATCTTTTGACCTTAAAATGATCCTAATCACTATCTTTTGGCCTTATAATTATCCTAATCACTATCTTTTGACCTTAAAATGATCCTAATCACTATCTTTTCAGTTTTCAAAACAATTCAAAAAAACAAATCCAATCCTGATTAATGGTCAGATTGGACTACCAAATCCTTATCCGGAGGATCAGAATCTACTGTTTTCAGTTTTGAATCAAATCAAATCAAATGTATTTATATAGCCCTTCGTACATCAGCTGATATCTCAAAGAGCTGTACAGAAACCCAGCCTAAAACCACAAACAGCAAGCAATGCAGGTGTAGAAACCCCAATTATAACATTTAGTCCTTATCAGATTGTCGAAATCCAGTCAGAAAAACTGGGCCAAGTAATTCAGCTTCAAATGTTGTTGTTTTTTAAATAGGAAATCTGTTCCCAAGTATTCCCACAAATAAATAATACGAAGACATATGTGATCTTGTCTCAATGTATGAAATTATTGTTATTTTCAAATACAATCTCTTTTTGGGCTTAGTTGTGGTCCATTTTCAATGTACAAATTATTATATTAGGGGGTAGCTATCCCTGCTTTAGGGGGTACCTATCCCTGCTTTAGGGGGTACACATTCCTGCTTTAGGGGGTACCTATCCCTGCTGTAGGGGGTACCTATCCCTGCTTTAGGGGGTACCTATTCCTGCTTTAGGGGGTACCTATCCCTGCTTTAGGGGGTACCTATCCCTGCTTTAGGGGGTACACATTCCTGCTTTAGGGGGTACCTATTCCTGCTTTAGGGGTACCTATCCCTGCTTTAGGGGTACCTATCCCTGCTTTAGGGGTACCATTCCTGCTTTAGGGGTACCTATCCCTGCTTTAGGGGATACACATTCCTGCTTTAGGGGTACCTATCCCTGCTTTAGGGGTACACATTCATGCTTTAGGGGTACACATTCCTGCTTCTAGGGGTACCTATCCCTCCTATTCCTGCTTTAGGGGTACCTATCCCTGCTTTAGGGGTACCTATCCCTGCTTTAGGGGGTACCTATCCCTGCTTTAGGGGGTACACATTCATGCTTTAGGGGGTACCTATCCCTGCTTTAGGGGGTACCTATCCCTGCTTTAGGGGGTACACATTCCTGCTGTAGGGGGTACCTATCCCTGCTTTAGGGGGTACCTATCCCTGCTTTAGGGGGTACACATTCCTGCTTTAGGGGGTACCTATCCCTGCTTTAGGGGGTTCATGCTTTATGTGTACTTCCCTGCTAGGGGGTACCTATCCCTTCTTTAGGGGTACCTATCCCTGCTTTAGGGGTACCTTCCCTGCTTTAGGGGTACCTATCCCTGCTTTAGGGGTACACATTCATGCTTTAGGGGTGTACCTATCCCTGCTTTAGGGGTACCTATTCATTCTTTAGGGGGTACACATTCCTGCTGTAGGGGTTATCCCTGCTCCCTCCCTGCTTTAGGGGGTACACATTCCTGCTTTAGGGGGTACCTATCCCTGCATTCATGCTGGGGGGTACCTATCCCTGCTTTAGGGGGTACCTATCCCTGCTTTAGGGGGTACACATTCCTGCTTTAGGGGGTACCTATCCCTGCTTTAGGGGGTACACATTCCTGCTTTAGGGGGTACCTATCCCTGCTTTAGGGGATACACATTCATGCTTTAGGGGGTACCTATCCCTGCTTTAGGGGGTACCTATCCCTGCTTTAGGGGGTACCTATCCCTGCTTTAGGGGGTACACATTCATGCTTTAGGGGGTACCTATCCCTGCTTTAGGGGGTACACATTCCTGCTTTAGGGGGTACCTATCCCTGCTTTAGGGGTTACCTATCCCTGCTTTAGGGGGTACCTATCCCTGATTTAGGGGGTACACATTCATGCTTTAGGGGGTACCTATCCCTGCTTTAGGGGTACCTATCCCTGCTTTAGGGGTACCTATTCCTGCTTTAGGGGTACCTATCCCTGCTTTAGGGGTACACATTCCTGCTTTAGGGGTACCTATCCCTGCTTTAGGGGATATTCATGCTTTAGGGGTACCTATCCCTGCTTTAGGGGGTACCTATCCCTGCTTTAGGGGGTACCTATCCCTGCTTTAGGGGGTACCTATCCCTGCTTTAGGGGGTACCTATCCCTGCTTTAGGGGGTACCTATCCCTGCTTTAGGGGGTACCTATCCCTGCTTTAGGGGGTACCTATCCCTGCTTTAGGGGGTACCTATCCCTGCTTTAGGGGGTACACATTCTGAATGCAGGTTGCCGGTTATTAACATGGTTCAGACCCAGGGCCTCAAGCTTGATGATGAGTTTGGAGGGTATTATGGTGTTAAATGCTGTGCTGTAGTCAAAGCGCTCGTCTTGCTTCTAACAAGATTCTCTGGTCTGATGAAACCAAGATTGAACTCTGGCCTGAATGCCAAGCGTCACGTCTGGAGGAAACCTGGCACCATCTCCATGGTGAAGCATGGTGGTGGCAGCATCATGCTGTGGGGATGTTTTTCAGTAGCAGGGACTGGGAGACTAGTCAGGATCGAGGGAAAGATGAATGGAGCAAAGTACAGAGCGATCCTTAATGAAAACCTGCTCCAGAGCGCTGAAAATAGCTGTGCAGCTCTCCATCCAACCTGACAGAGCTTGACAGGATCTGCAGAGAAGAATGGGAGAAACTCCCCAAATACAGGTGTGCCAAGGTTGTAGCATCATACCCAAGAAGCACTGAGTAAAGGGTCTGAATACTTATGTACTGTAAATGTCATATTTCACTTCTTTATTTTTTTAAGAAATGTGCTAAAATTTCAATAACAAAAACATTTGATTTGCCATTATGGGGTATTGTGATGTCATTATGGGGTATTGTGATGTCATTATGGGGTATTGTGATGTCATTGTGATGTCATTATGGGGTATTGTGTGTACTGTAAATTGATGAAGAGAAAAACTATTGAATACTATTTTAGGCTGTAATGTAACAAAATGTGGAAAGGGGTCTGACTATGCACTGTACCACTAGAGGTGAGCGCGATTACCATCAAGTAGACTTGTGTTTTGGGGACAGGGATCACGGAACGGCGGAAGTCCCGAGCTCTGGTTCTGAGTGTCGCATGTCCAATCACACGCACGCACGCACGCACGCACGCACGCACGCACGCACGCACGCACGCACGCACGCACGCACGCACGCACGCACGCACGCACGCACGCACGCACGCACGCACGCACGCACGCACGCACGCACGCACGCACGCACGCACGCACGCACGCACGCACGCACGCACGCACGCACGCACGCACGCACGCACGCACGCACGCACGCACGCACGCACGCACACACACACACAGGTAATATAAACCTCTGCTTCTCTCATTCTGTTACTGTAGAGAAACTAAGGTAAACCTACCTAGCAGGAAGTAGATATGTACAGATGTTGTTGTGTATTGTTGGAGTGTAACACACCTTGACATTTCTCCAGTATTTGGACTGTCTCTCCGATCTCCAGAGCCAGACCGTGGGTCACCGTCCCGCGGAATGTACAGATCACTGTGGGAAAGAAAGAAAGAGTTCTCAGTAAGAAGACAGAAAAAAAAAGAGATCTGAAATGGTTCTTCAGCTGTAGACATAGGAAAACCATTTTCGGTTCCAGGTAGAACCCTTTCCACAGACGGTTCTACAGACGGTTCTACAGATGGTTCTACAGACGGTTCTACACCATATTCTATGGTGACAGCCCAGGGAACACTATAAGGTTCGAGATAGCACCTATTGTTTTTTTAAGAGTGTAGCAACAAAGGAAGAGTTACAGACTATATTTTAATTCTGCACTAGTTTAGTTGCCCAACAGAAAAACGCTTGACCCCTGTCTTCACAGCAAGTGTAGAGGTTTGGTAGGTCTGTGTGATAGGGCATGTGAGTGTGACACTGGCAGTCTGTTATCATACAGTAACCCTAGGGCAAAACAACACTTTACTGTCGCAAAAAAACATTCTCTCTCTCTTCTCCTCTCTCTCTCTCTCCACCCTCTCTCTCTCTCTCTCTCTCTCTCTTTCTCTCTCTCCTCTCTCTCTCTCTCTCTCTCTCTCTCTCTCTCTCTCTCTCTCTTTATCCATCCCCCCTCTCTCTCTCTAGTACATAGTACAGCAACTGAATATGCAAAACCACTGACCACATTTATGTATCTATGTCTCTTCCTCTCCCTCTACTTCTAGCTCTCCTCTCTCTTTCTCCTCTCCCTCTAATCTCTCTCTATATTCTATCTCTGCTCTATCTTTCAATTCAATTCAATTCAAGGGCTTTATTGGCATGGGAAACATGAAACATTGAAGTACTATCTCAAGATTAGATAGTACTTCAATGGCTGCCTGTCTGTCTTTTCATAAAGCTTCAAGGTAAACCCAGTACTGTAAAGTGGGCCAGTCGTCTCCTCTAATGATGCTTCCAGGCTACCACATGGTTAGTAGACTGACACAGACATAGAAGCAAACAGCAGGAATGGATGGAACCCTTTAGAGTATAGAACAGCTGCCAAGCTAATTCAGCTGTGTTGTGGAATAATCGGAATTAGTTGGTAACATAGATAAGATGTTTTATATTCATCATATGTTTGTAAGTTACTTCTCATCAGAATGGTATTTTTGTATAATACTGTGGCGAGGTTGCAGTTATCTGTTCTATGTCAAGACTAATTTGCATGGGCCGCAGAGAGGGGAGAGGTCAAAGTGTCATCATGTGTAAACATATCTTTTGCTCCACAATGTCTGTATGCCAGTCAGTGTGTCTCTATGATCTTGTCCATGATAGGTTGTATTTAGAATTGGTTGTATCTAAATGACAATTTGATATATGCCTGTTGATATGGAGGATTGGTTTATGGTTCTGGGGTTTGAGAAAGGAGACAAAGCTGAACAATGAATTATGCCGATGCTGTCTTATCCTGTGTATCTTTGCTATAAAGGATCCCATTTTGCCATTGTGTTGGGACTCTCAACTTTTCATTAGAGATACTGAACTGTTGAGAGTCAAAATGCTATTGCAATGTGGACGGGGCTCTCAGAGAATTCACTGAGAGACACTGAATTACCTGAGAGTCACAGGATTGTGATAGAGCTCATATAATTAAAGATGGACTTTGATAACTAACTCTGACTTGTGTGTGTGTGGTTTGCTCCCATGATTTGGTAAATAGACAAAATTTCCACGACACTACCTCTAGTAGTTTACTATCCATTAGTCAGCCCCTCTAACAGTTTACTATCCATTAGTCATGATTTGGTAAATAGAGGAAATTTCCACGACAGCTGTTAATGTCATATTAATCTATTTGTGTAACTGTAAATGTGTTTATAGTATGTTATGTTTTGTTGTTTTATGTAGTTTAAAGATTTTGTTTCTGTTTTTTTTGGATACCAGATAATACCAGATACCAGATAATACCAGATACCAGGGCTCCCTGCAAAACAGTGATGATCTTGTTAATATCAAAGATACCTACAGCACCTTCAGAAAGTATTCACACCCCTTGACTTTTTCAACGTTCTGTTGTGTTAAAGCCTGAATTTAAAAAAGATTAATGATTTGTCACTGGCCTACACACAATAGCCCGTAATGTAAAAGTGGAATGATGTTTTTCAACATTTTTACAAATGAATTACAAATGAAAAGCTGAAATGTCTTCAGTCAATAAGTATTCAACCCCTTTGTTATGGCAAGGCCTAAATAAGTTCAGGAGTAAAAACGTGCTTAACAAGTCATATAGTACAAAAACCCAAAAGTACACAAACACCACTAACGTAGAATACCCACAAGCCCGCACAAACACCAGCGGGCTAAACAACTTAAATAACACCCATCCCAAAACCCCAACAGGGAACAGGTGAAAACAATTAGACAAAAACAAACGAAAAGGAAAAAGGGATCGGTGGCAGCTAGTAGACCGGTGACGACCGCCGAGCGCCACCCGAACAGGAAGGGGAGCCACCTTTGGTGGTATTCGTGACAAGAATAACAATATTCCAAAACATGCATCCTGTTTGCAACAAGGCACTAAAGTAATACTGCTAAAAATGTGGAAAAGCAATTAACGTTTTGTCCTGAATACAAAGTATTATGTTTGGGGCAAATCCAATACATCACATTACTGAGTACCACTCTCCATACTTTAAAGCATAGAGGTGGCTGCATCATGTTATGGGTATGCTTGTAATCGGCACTCATTTTTGGAAAAATAACGTTCCCAAAGTAAACGGGCTATTTTGTCAGGACAAGATGCTAGAATATGCATATAATTGATGGCTTAGGATAGAAAACACTCTAAAGTTTCCAAAACTGTAAAAATATTGTCTATGAGAATAACAGAACTGATATTGCAAGCGAAAGCCTGAGAAAAATCCAATCAGGAAAAATCTCATGTTTTGAAAGCTCTGCATTCCGATTTTGAGCAGTGAATGGACTATCAACCAGATTCCTTTTTATAAGTATTCCCCAAGGTGTCTACAGCATTGTGACGTAGTTTCACACCTTTATGTTGAAGAATGAGCGTAAGCGCCTACATTGCGTAAGTCTCCGGCTGAGGGCTCTCAGAGTAATTATTGCGTAATAGACAGAGGTAGCTATTTTTCCTCCCGGTCTTACTGAAAATACAGCTGTCCCGGTTGATATATTATCGAATAGATATTTGAAAAACACCTTGAGGATTGATTTTAAACAACGTTTAAGAGTTTCTGTCGATATTATGACGCTAATTTGGAATATTATTTCGTGACCGCAATTTCATTTGCTGTCTAACTGGGAGTCTCGTGAGTGACAACATCCGAAGCTCATCAAAGGTAAACGATTTAATTTGATTGCTTTTCTGATTTTCGTGACTAGGTCGCCTGCTACTAGCTGGGCATAATGCTATGCTAGGCTATCGATAAACTTACACAAATGCTTGTCTAGCTTTGGCTGTAAAGCATAATTACAAAATCTGAGATGACAGGGTGATTAACAAAAGGCTAAACTGTGTTTCAATATATTTCTCTTGTGATTTCATGAATATGAATATTATCTAGTAATATTATTTGACTGTGGCGCTATGCTATTCAGCGGCTGCTGCTGAAAATGATCCCGCGACAGGGATGAGTAGCGTCAAGATTAAGGACTGGGGAGTTTTTCAGAATGGAGCTAAACACAGGCAAAATCCTAGTGGAAAACCTAGTTTAGTCTGCTATCCACCATTGGAGATTAATTCACCTTCCAACAGGACAATAACCTAAACCACAAGGCCAAATATACACTGGAGTTGCTTAACAAGAAGACAGTGAATGTTCCTGAGTGGCCTAGTTACAGGTTTAAATTAAATCTACTTGGAAATCTATGGCAAGACCTGAAAATGATTGTCGAGCAATTATCAACAACCAATTTCACAGACTATGAAGAATTTTTTAAAGAATAATGGGCAAATGTTGCACAATCGATGTGTTTTCAAAGCTCTGAGAGACTTACCCAGAGAGACTCACAGCCGTAATCCCTCTCAGACACTGACCCAGAGAAACTCACAGCCGTAATCCCTCTCAAACACTGACCCAGAGGGACTCACAGCCGCAATCCCTCTCAGACACTGACCCAGAGAAACTCACAGCCGTAATCCCTCTCAGACACTGAACCAGAGAGACTCACAGCCGTAATCCCTCTCAGACACTGACCCAGAGAAACTCACAGCCGTAATCCCTCTCAAACACTGACCCAGAGAGACTCACAGCCGTAATCCCTCTCAGACACTGACCCAGAGAAACTCACAGCCGTAATCCCTCTCAGACAATGACCCAGAGAGACTCACAGCCGTAATCCATCTCAGACACTGACCCAGAGAAACTCACAGCCGTAATCCCTCAGACACTGACCCAGAGAAACTCACAGCCGTAATCCCTCTCAGACAATGACCCAGAGAGACTCACAGCCATAATCCCTCTCAGACACTGACCCAGAGAAACTCACAGCCGTAAACCCTCTCAGACACTGACCCAGAGAGACTCACAGCCGTAATCCCTCTCAGACACTGACCCAGAGAAACTCACAGCCGTAATCCCTCTCAGACACTGCCCCAGAGAAACTCACAGCCGTAAACCCTCTGACACTGACCCAGAGAGACTCACAGCCGTAATTCCTCTCAGAAACTGACCCAGAGAGATTTACAGCCGTAATCCCTCTCAGACACTGACCCAGAGAAACTCACAGCCGTAATCCCTCTCAGACACTGACCCAGAGAGACTCACAGCCGTAAACCCTCTCAGACACTGACTCAGAGAAACTCACAGCCGTAATCCCTCTCAGACACTGACCCAGAGAAACTCACAGCCGTAATCCCTCAAACACTGACCCAGAGAAACTCACAGCCGTAATCCCTCAGACAATGACCCAGAGAGACTCACAGCCATAATCCCTCTCAGACACTGACCCAGAGAAATGTACAGTCGTAATCCCTCTCAGACACTGACCCAGAGAGACTCACAGCCGTAATCCCTCTCAGACACTGACCCAGAGAAACTCACAGCCGTAAACCCTCTCAGACACTGACCCAGAGAGACTCACAGCCGTAATCCCTCTCAGACACTGCCCCAGAGAAACTCACAGCCGTAATCCTTCTCAGACACTGACCCAGAGAGATTTACAGCCGTAATCCCTCTCAGACACTGACCCAGAGAGACTCACAGCCGTAAACCCTCTCAGAAACTGACCCAGAGAGACTCACAGCCGTAATTCCTCTCAGAAACTGACCCAGAGAGATTTACAGCCGTAATCCCTCTCAGACACTGACCCAGAGAGACTCACAGCCGTAATCCCTCTTAGACACTGACCCAGAGAGACTCACAGCGGTAATCCCTCTTAGACACTGACCCAGAGAGACTCACAGCGGTAATCCCTCTTAGACACTGACCCAGAGAGACTCACAGCCGTAATCCCTTTTAGACACTGACCCAGAGAGACTCACAGCCGTAATCCCTCTCAGACACTGACCCAGAGAGACTCACAGCGGTAATCCCTCTCAGACACTGACCCAGAGAGACTCACAGCCGTAATCCCTCTCAGACACTGACCCAGAGAGACTCACAGCCGTAATCACCGCCTACTTATGTAAAAAATATATTTCTGTTTTTAATTTTAGAAAATATCGTTAACATTTCTAAAAACATGTTTTCAAATTGTCACTATATATATATATATATATATATATATATATATGGGGTATTGTGTGTAGATAGGTGAGAATAATATTTTTTTTTAATCCATTTTGAATTCAGGCTGTAACACAACAAAATGTGGAATAAGTCAAAGGGTATGAACACTCTGCAGACAATGTAAATAAACTACTGCTTCGGGATCGGTGTCCCGTAAATGGGATGGTTGAGCTATCGTAGGCTAATGCGATTAGCATGAGGTTGTAAGTAACAAGAACATTTCCCAGGACATAGACATATCTGATATTGGCAGAAAGCTTCAATTCTTGTTAATCGAACTGCACTGTCCAATTTACAGTAGCTATTGCAGTGAAATAATACCATGCTATTGTTTGAGGAGAGTGCAGTTTTGAACATGAAAAGTTATTAATAAACAAATTAGGCACATTTGGGCAGTCTTGATACAACATTTTGAACATAAATACAATGGTTCATTGGATCAGTCTAAAACTTTGTTCCAGTGTTCTATTACAGTGTTCTATAACAGTGTTCTGTTCTAGTGTTCTATAACAGTGTTATGTTCCAGTGTTCTATAACAGTGTTCTATAACAGTGTTCTGTTCCAGTGTTCTATACCAGTGTTCTGTTCCAGTGTTATATAACAGTGTTCTGTTCCAGTGTTCTATAACAGTGTTCTGTTCCAGTGTTCTATAACAGTGTTCCATTCCAGTGTTCTGTTCCAGTGTTCTATAACAGTGTTCTGTTCCAGTGTTCTATACCAGTGTTCTGTTCCAGTGTTATATAACAGTGTTCTGTTCCAGTGTTCTATAACAGTGTTCTGTTCCAGTGTTCTATAACAGTGTTCCATTCCAGTGTTCTGTTCCAGTGTTCTATAACAGTGTTTTGTTCAAGTGTTCTTTTCCAGTGTACTGTTCCAACCCTGCTGTTCTTTCTGTTCTGGGGGCAGAATGTTTGTGGTGTTACTAAGCAACGGGCCTTCAGTGGCAGAATAGAGAATAGCTAGTCTTGGCTCCTGTTACTGAGACTGTGTATTCCATCAGTCAGGACATCACAACCAACAGATAGGTCTGTCCCAATACATCTACACAGAAAGCCTTGTAGAAGCATGCACGCACGCACGCACGCACGCACGCACGCACACACGGTAAGGTCCACATGCATCATCTAACAAGTAGGAAAACCAATAATAGTCCTGAGTTGTCACTGATGGGTTCTGACTTCTAAATTGGAAAATATGAAATATACTTATTCATGTCACTGAGCTGAGAGAGGGGAACGTAGAACATTTACATGCTGTCAGAACATGTTCTTGTTGAACATCAGGGTTCCTATGGGGAGGAGTATGGGGCAGAGGTCAGTTTAGATGAAGTGAGGAAGAACCTGTATCACTAATCTTCTGGACAGCAACAGAGGCGTATTGGCTATTCAGATGTGTAGGAGGAGTATAGGAGAAAGGGTTAAATATCAGTGCTTGTGTGAATATGTTATTTTCCTTATGCAACTGCACTCCTAGTAGCCTGGGACTTTAATGCAGAGAAACTTAAATCCGTTTAACCAAATTTATACCAGCATGTTAAATGTGCAACCAGAGGGGGAAAAAAATCTAGACCACCTTTACTCCACACACAGAGACGTGAACAAAGCTCTCCCTCGTCCTCCATTTGGCAAATCTGACCATAATAAAATATGTTCCGGGATTCCTCCGATAGCATTGAGGAGCACACCACATCAGTCATTGGCTTCATCAATAAGTGCATCGATGACGTCGTCCCCATAGTGATTCGTGCGTACAAACCCCAACCAGAAGCCATGGATTATAGGCAACATCCACACTGAGCTAAAGGGTAGAGCTGCCACTTTCAAAGAGCGGGACTCTAACCCGGGAGCTGCCCAGTGACATGAGCCTACCAGACGAGCTAAACTACTTCTGTGCTCGCTTCGATAACACTGAAACATGCATGAGAGCACCAGCTGTTCCGGAAGACTGTGTGATCACAGCCGATTGGAGTAAGAGCTTTAAACAGGTCAACATTCACAATGCCGCAGGGCCAGACGGATTACCAGGACGTGTACTGCGAGCATGCGCTGACCAAGTGGCAAGTGTCTTCACTGACATTTTCAACCACTCCATGTCCGAGTCTGTAATACCTACATGTTTCAAGCAGACCACCATAGTCCCTGTGCCTAACAATGCCAAAGTAAACTGTCTAAATGACTATCGCCCCATAGCACTCACATCTGTAGCTATGAAATGCTTTGAAAGGCTAGTCAGGGCTCACATCAACACCATCATCCCAGAAGCCCTAGTCCCGCTCCAATTCGCATAGCGCCCCAACAGATCCCTAGATGATACAATCTCTTTTGCACTATTGCACAGCTGGATCCATTCCGCTCTCTTTATTTATTCTTTCATCCCGTGTTTATTATCTGTCTAGTTATTCCTAGTTATACTTGTCGTGTCTTTGGCATCATTAAACTGAAGACTGTTCTTTTATCAAAACCAATGCTCTGAAATTATTATTCCATGATTATTCTAATCATGTAAATATAGTTAACTAGGAAGACTGGGCACCAAAGAAAATATTCAGATTACAAAGTTAGAATTTTCCTAATACAAATTTAGAGATATTTTAATATCTGATCAATTAGTCTTCTAATTAATGAATTATTCTTTGCCTCACGTTAGTCTCACTCCAAAAGTAGTAAATTGTTGGTTATCTACACGAACCCAGCCTTCACTATGAATCATCCATACACCAATTGTCTCAATCATTTATTTATTAACTAACTAAATCACAGAAATGTATAAACAAACAAACAAAGTAGGTTACAGGGAAATGATAGGGGGATGTGCCCTAGTGGGCTAAACCGGTATGGCGCGAAAGATAAAAGGCACTACAAAGTTGATGATTATAACAATTGAAATGCTAATCCTTTGCACATGAACACTCACTCATTCGGGAATAGTTGCAATCAATATATATATATATTTACGCTCAGTGTGTCGTGATCTCTGTTGGAATCTTCCTTCTTTCTGTTGGAAATTCATCAGCCTGTCTTTCGTGGTTAGAATGGGTACTTCAGAGTCCCATTCAGAAATGTCCTTATAGAATAGATGTTTCGGCGGTTGTCAACCTTCGCATTCAATGGAATAGAATTCCTAGCTGCAGACTAGTAATTAGTATCAAAGATTTGCTCTTTTCTCTCAGAGTTTCAACAACCATTACAACCTTAGTTTATACTCAGGTTTATGGTCTCTACTCAAACCTTAGCCCTCTCAGTTATCGAGGTAAGCTGGTCTAATAGGAAATTCCCACGGTGGGGGTTATATCCAGAACAGTAGAAAAGGGCTGTCCCATGACGCCAGATCAATGTCTGTGCTCATGGGACGGGCCTATGACGTAGTTAAACTCCAAAGGGAATTGGAGCTTCCTTCATTCATATAATCACATTACATAATTTCACAAATAGTTTCATCTTTACTCATTCAGTTTATACAACAATTAGATGCAAGCCTCACAACTGAGACTATTGTAAACCTTCTCTATCTACACTCTGGCCATGAGGAGAGACTCCTCTTGGAATGTATGACCTGCATAACAGAGCCTGGGTGTAGGGGGAAGAGAGAGAGGTGGTGATAGAGAGAGGGGGATGGTGCAGAGAGAGAGATATGGTACTCGCTATCCCCAAAGAGGGCCACATCATGACACACTGTATGTACATATCAATCTCTCCCTATCCCAGTCTGCTGTCCACTTGCTTCAAGATGTCCACCATTGTTCCTGTACCCAAGAAAAGCTAAAGTAACTGAACTAAATGACTATCGCCCCGTAGCAGTCATTTCTGTCATGATGAAGTGCTTTGAGAGGCAAGTCAAGGATCATACCTCCCCCTTACCTGACACCCCAGTTCAACTGGGTCCTGGACTTACTGACAGACCGCCCAAATGTGGTGAAGGTAGGAAACAACACCTCCATTTCATTAATCCTCAACACTGGGGCACCACAAGGGTGCGTGCTCAGCCCCCTCTTGTACTCCCTGTTCACCCATGACTGCGTGGCCATGTACACCTTCAACTCAATCATCAAGTCCCACTGCTGGCCTCCTTCTGAAGCTAAGAAGGGTTGGTCCTGGTCAGTCCCTGGTTGGGAGACCAGATGTTGCTGGAAGTGGTGTTGGAGGGCCTGTAGGAGGCACTCTTTTCTCTGGTCTAAAAAAATTAATCAAAATCCCCAGGGCAGTGATGAGGGACATTGCCCTGTGTAGGGTGCTGTCTTTTGGATGGGACGTTAATGAAACAGGTGTCCTGACTCTCTATGGTCATAAAAGATCCCATGGCACTTATTGTAAGAGTAGGGAGTGCTAAGCCTGGTGTTCTGGTTAAATTCCCAAGCTGTCCCTCATACCATCATGGCCACCTAATCATGCCCAGCTTCCAATTGGCTCATTCTTCTCCCCTGTAACTATTCCCCAGGTCGTTGCTGTAAATGAGAACGTGTTCTCAATCAACTTACCTGGTAAAATAAATAAAATAAAAAAGTTTGCAGACGACACCACGGTAGTAGGCCTGATTATGACGTTGGACCATCGAGGGAGGTCTGGCGTATTCGGTTCGTGTTAGCCCAAAGGGAGGAGGTGAGGGCCCTGGTGGAGAAGTGCCAGGAAAATAACCTCTCCCTCAAAGTCAACAAAATGAAGAAGCTGATCGTGGACTTCAGGTGACAACAGAGAGAGAGAGCACGCCCTACATCGACGTGGCCGCAGTGGAGAAGGTGAACATTTCCTCGGCGTACACATCACTGGAAATGTGAAATGGTCCACCCACACAGACAGTGTGGTGAAGAAGGAAAAACAGCACCTCTTCAACCTCAAGGGGCTTGAAGAAATTCGTATTGGCCCCTAAGACCCTCACAAACTTTTACAGATGTACAATTCAGAGCATCCTGTCTGGCTGTATCACCGCCTGTTACGGGCAACTGCACCGCCTGCAGCCGCAGGGCTCTCCAGAGAGTGATGTTTACATACGGTTCTACTCATTTCATATGTATGTATGTATGTATGTATGTATATATGTATGTATGTATGTATGTAGAACACCTATGTAGATCATGTATGTATGGTATGTATCAACCACCCGTAGCCATGGCCTGTATGTATGCCATCATGTAGATATGTATGTATGTAGTATGTATGTATGTAGGTGCATCAAAGCTGGAATGTATGTAAACTGAAAATGTATGTATGTATGTATGTATCTAAGACTGTTAAATAGCCATCCTTAGCCGGCTACCACCTGGTTATTCAGCCCGGCACGTATGTATGATGTATGTATGTATGTATGCATGTAGACATGGAATCATTGGTCACTTTAAATGTGTGTATGTATCTATTAATGATGTTTATATACGGTTCTATGTATTTCATATGTATGTATGTATGTATATATGTATGTATGTATGTATGTATGTATGTATGTATGTATGTATGTATGTATGTATGTATGTATGTATGTATGTATGTATGTATATATGTATGTATGTATGTATGTATGTATGTATGTATGTATGTATGTATGTATGTATGTATGTATGTATGTATGTATGTATGTATGTATGTATGTATGTATGTATGTATGTATGTATGTATGTATGTATGTATGTATGTATGTATGTATGTATGTATGTATGTATGTATGTATGTATGTATGTATGTATGTATGTATGTATGTATGTATGTATGTATGTATGTATGTATGTATGTATGTATGTATGTATGTATGTATGTATGTGTGTATGTATGTATGTATATATGTATGTATGTATGTATGTATATATGTATGTATGTGTCTATATTGTATTCTACTGTGTTTTTGTCAACGCCACTCAGACATGGCTTGTCCTAAAATTTATATGTTTCTCAATTCCATTATTTTACTTTTAGATGAGTATGTATTGTTGTGAATTGTTAGATACTACTGCACTGTTGGAGCTAGGAACACCAGCATTTAGTTAGATATTACTGCACTGTTGGTGCTAGGAACACAAGCATTTAGTTAGATACTACTGCACTGTTGGAGCTAGGAACACAAGCATTTAGTTAGATATTACTGCACTGTTGGTGCTAGGAACACAAGCATTTAGTTAGATACTACTGCACTGTTGGAGCTAGGAACACAAGCATTTAGTTAGATACTACTGCACTGTTGGAGCTAGTAACACAAGTATTTCACTACACCCGCAATAACATCTGCTAAAGATGTGTATGTGACCAATAAAATTAGATTTGATTAGTACTTTGTTGAAGCGCCTTTGGTTACAGCCTTGAGTCTTCTTGGGTATGATGTTACCAGCTTGGCACACCAGTATTTGGGGAGTTTCTCCCATTCTTCTCTGCAGATCCTCTCAAGCTCTGTCAGGTTGGATGGGGGAGCGTCGCTGCACAGCTATTTTCAGGTTTCTCCAGAGATGTTCGATAGGGTTCAAATCTGGACTCTGGCTGGGCCACTCAAGGACATTCGGAGATTTGTCCCGAAGCCACCCCTGCGTTGTCTTGGCTGTGTGATTAGGGTCGTTGTCCTGTTGGAAGGTGAACCTTCGCCCCAGTCTGAGGTCCTGAGTGCTCTGGAGCAGGTTTTCATTAAGGACCCCTCTCTACTTTGCTCCGTTCATCTTTCCCTCGATCCTAACTAGTTTCCCAGTCCCTGCTGCTGAAAAACATCCCCACAGCATGATGCTGCCACCACCATGCTTCACCTTAGGGATGGTGCCAGGTTTACTCCAGACGTGACACTTTCAGGCGAAATAGTTCATACTTGGTTTCATCAGATCAGAGAATCTTGTTTCTCATGGTCTGAGAGTCTTTAGGTGCCTTTTGGCAAACTCCAAGCGGGCTGTCATGTGCCTTTTACTGAGGAGTGGCTTCCGTCTGGCCACTCTACCATAAAGACCTGATTGGTGGAGTGTTGCAGAGATGGTTGTCCTTCTGGAAGGTTCTCTCATCTCCACAGAGAAACATTGTAGCTCTGTCAGAGTGACCATCAGGCTCTTGGTCACCTTCCTGACCAATGCATTTCTCCCCCGATTGCTCAGTTGGGCCAGGGAGCCAGCTCTAGGAAGTGTCTTGGTGTTTACAAACTTCTTCCATTTAAGAATTATGGAGACCCCTAAGTTATTGGGGACCTTCAATGCTGCAGAAGTGTTTTGGTACCCTTCCCCAGATCTGTGCCTCGACACAATCCTGTCTCGGAGCTCTACGGACAATTCCTTTGACCTCATGGCTTGGTTTTTACTCTGACATTCACTGTCAACCTTATATAGACAGGTGTGTGCCTTTACGAATCACGTCCAATCAATTGAATTTACCCCTAGTGGACTCCAATCAAGATGTAGAAACATCTCAAGGATGACCAATGGAAACAGGATGCACCTGAGCTCATAGCAAAGGGTCTGAATACTTATGTAAATTAGGTTTTTCTGTTTTGATTTTTAGTCATTTCCAAAAATGTCTACAAACCTGTTTTCACTTTGTCATGATGGGGTATTGTATTGTGTGTATTTTTGTAATACATTTTAGAATAGTTATCATTACTCATTGACTCAGTACTGGTACCCTGTATATATAACCTAGTTATCATTGCTCATTGACTCAGTACTGGTACCCTGTGTATAGAGCCTAGTTATCATTACTCAGTACTGGTACCCTGTGTATAGAGCCTAGTTATCATTACTCAGTACTGGTACCCTGTGTATAGAGCCTAGTTATCATTACTCAGTACTGGTACCCTGTGTATAGAGTCAAGTTATCATTACTCAGAGTCAAGTTATCATTACTCAGTACTGGTACCCTGTGTATAGAGCCTAGTTATCATTACTCAGTACTGGTACCCTGTGTATAGAGCCTAGTTATCATTACTCAGTACTGGTACCCTGTGTATAGAGCCTAGTTATCATTACTCAGTACTGGTACCCTGTGTATATAGCCTAGTTATCATTGACTCAGTACTGGTACCCTGTGTATAGAGCCTAGTTATCATTACTCAGTACTGGTACCCTGTGTATAGATCCTAGTTATCATTACTCAGTACTGGTACCCTGTGTATAGAGCCTAGTTATCATTACTCAGTACTGGTACCCTGTGTATAGAGCCTAGTTACCATTACTCAGTACTGGTACCCTGTGTATAGAGCCTAGTTATCATTACTCAGTACTGGTACCCTGTGTATAGAGCCTAGTTATAGTTACTGAATGTGTATCTATTATAACGTTCATTAATACATGTTTTACTCTTCTGTTATTTCTCTATGTTCTCTCTCTCTGTATTGTTGGAAGGACTGTGAGTCAGCATTTCACTGTTAGTGTACACCAGTTGTTTATGAAACGTGACGAATAATATTTTATTGCATTTTATTTAATTAAGACGTAATCTTTTATCAGGCCATCACTCTCTCTCTCCCATCCTCTCATTCAAATTGGAGTGGGTCTAGGGTTTCTGGGATGATGGTGTTGATGTGAGCCATGACCAGCCTTTCAAAGCACTTCATAGCTACAGATGTGGGTGCTATGGGGTGATAGTTATTTAGAAAGTTTGCTTTGGCATTGTTTGGCACAGGGACTATGATGGTCTGTTTGAAACATGTAGGTATTACAGACTCGGACATGGAGTGGTTGAAAATGTCAGTGAAGACACTTGCCAGCTGGTCAGCGCATGCTTTGAATACACGTCCTGGTTATCTGCCCTGCGGCCGAACATAACAGAATTGATATGGCAGGCGAAACCCCGAGGACAAACCATCCCGAAAAACATTTTTTTCAGCTTACCACTTTTTTCAATGGCTATTACTTTAATTATAAGACCAAGTCCTCCCAGATCGCAGTTCCTAGGGCTTCCACTAGATGTCAATAGTTTTTAGAAAGAGTTTCAGGCTGGTTTTTGAAAAAATGACCCAGAAATTGTAGTTTTTCTAGGTGGCTCCCATTTTGGCTGTAGTGTTTCCAAACGCGTGGAAGAAAGGGTTTTCCTCCTCTTCCTCTGAAGAGGAGGTGTCGCAAGGATCGGACCAAGATGCAGCGTGGTAAGTGTCCATAATGTATTTAATGAAGACAACATGAACACTAGAACAAAAACAATAAATGATGCCGTGAATTACAAAACCGAAACATGTGGTGACAAACACAGACACGAAAACAAACAGTCACAAACAGACAGTGAAACCCAGGCTACCTAAGTATGATTCTCAATCAGAGACAACTAATGACACCTGCCTCTGATTGAGAACCATACTAGGCCGAAACATAGAAATCCCAAAATCATAGAAAAACAAACATAGACTGCCCACCCCATGTCTGCATGTTAGTCAGTCTATAACATTCTGTGTCTGTCTGCATGTTAGTCAGTCTATAACATTCTGTGTCTGTCTGCATGTTAGTCAGTCTATAACATTCTGTCTGCATGTTAGTCAGTCTATAGAATTCTGTGTCTGCATGTTATTCAGTCTATAACATTCTATATCTGCATGTTAGTCAGTCTATAACATTCTGTGTCTGCATGTTATTCAGTCTATAACATTCTGTGTCTGTCTGCATGTTAGTCAGTCTATAACATTCTGTGTCTGTCTGCATGTTAGTCAGTCTATAACATTCTGTCTGCATGTTAGTCAGTCTATAGAATTCTGTGTCTGCATGTTATTCAGTCTATAACATTCTATATCTGCATGTTAGTCAGTCTATAACATTCTGTGTCTGCATGTTATTCAGTCTATAACATTCTGTGTCTGTCTGCATGTTATTCAGTCTATAACATTCTGTGTCTGTCTGCATGTTAGTCAGTCTATAACATTCTGTGTCTGTCTGCATGTTAGTCAGTCTATAACATTATGTGTCTGCATGTTATTCAGTCTATAACATTCTGTGTCTGTCTGCATGTTAGTCAGTCTATAACATTCTATGTCTGCATGTTAGTCAGTCTATAACATTCTGTGTCTGTCTGCATGTTAGTCAGTCTATAACATTCTGTGTCTGTCTGCATGTTAGTCAGTCTATAACATTCTGTCTGCATGTTAGTCAGTCTATAACATTCTGTGTCTGCATGTTAGTCAGTCTATAACATTCTGTGTCTGTCTGCATGTTAGTCAGTCTATAACATTCTGTCTGCATGTTAGTCAGTCTATAACATTATGTGTCTGCATGTTAGTCAGTCTATAACATTCTGTGTCTGTCTGCATGTTAGTCAGTCTATAAAATTCTGTGTCTGTCTGCATGTTAGTCAGTCTATAACATTCTGTGTCTGTCTGCATGTTAGTCAGTCCATCTAACCCTTGGAGCATAACACCAACACAACAACACCAACACAACAACACAACAACACCAACAACACCAACACCAACAACACCAACACAACAACACCAACACAACAACAACACCAACACAACAACACCAACAACACCAACACAACAACACCAACACAACAACACCAACAACACCAACACAACAACACCAACACAACAACACCAACACAACAACACCACCACAACAACACCAACAACACCACCACAACAACACCAACACAACAACACCAACACAACAACACCACAACAACACCAACACAACAACACCACCACAACAACACCAACAACACCAACACAACAACACCACCACAACAACACCAACAACACCAACACCAACACCAACAACACCACAACAACACCAACACAACACCACCACAACAACACCAACACAACACCACCAACACAACAACACCAACACAACAACACCAACACAACACCACCACAACAACACCAACACAACAACAACAACAACAACACCAACACAACAACACCAACACAACAACAACTGAATCAATATGGGTACAAATACTCTGGTCTTCTCTCAACACTGAGATGTTTTTACTTGATGTTGTTTTAATGGAGGATCTTCACCGCTGGAGGGCAGTTACCTAACAGACACCAGACAACAAGGTGCAAGGAGGCTCATAATAACAACCGGAACGGAGCGAATGGAACGGCATCAACCACCTGGGACACCATGTATTTGATACCATTCCACTGATTCCGCTCCGGCCTCTACCGCGAGCCCGTCCTCCCAAATGAAGTTGCCACCAACCTCCTGTGATCTCAGTCCATTGATACTGTCGGGCCTGTGATCGGGCCTCTGTCGGGCCTGTGCATTTGTTTTACAAAACATGTTACGGGTGCGTTTACCGATGAGAGTGTAATAACATTGATACATGTATTTATCCATACCATGTTAATGGTAATATGAAATAGTCTACACAGGTTAAAAAGGTTAAAAAGGCCTAGACTACTATTTGAAAACAGAAGAAAAGCTGTAGCTAATGTGTGGTGACTGGTTACAGCTGTAAACAGTGAAAACCTTCGCCTGGTCCAGATGTGTTGCCCACTTACTTTATTTAACAAGGCAAGTCAGTCAAGAACAAAATCTTATTTACAATGACGGCCTACCCCCCCGGCTAAACCCTAAGACAGACGACGCTGGGCCAATTGTACGCCGCCCTATGGGACTCCCAATTACATCTGGTTGTGATACAGCCTGGGATTGAACCAGGGTCTGCAGTGATACCTTTGCTCACTGAAATACAGTGCCTTAGACCACTGTGCCACTCTTATAATAATAATAATAATAATATATGCCATTTAGCAGACGCTTTTATCCAAAGCGACTTACAGTCATGTGTGCATACATTCTACGTATGGGTCTTAATTTGACCAGTTTTGTTGCTGGAGTAAAAAATATCCTGCAGCAATAGGATTTGATTATAAAAATGAAAAAGTGATATTAATGGTAATTTCATTTTTAATAGGCTACAGTAGCCTCTAGTTTAGATGTAAGATCTAGTGGGAGAAAGATAACTGCGGGTTCTCAGTCGATTTAGGTCAATCATGAGGCTGATTTGAATTTCCTGCGGTACAGGAAAATGATGTGCAACAACAGAGCGATCAAATTAACATCGGCACTAGGTGGGAGCTGGGGCTTGGGGCTATTGTGAGCGTTGGCCTTGACTGGAACCAGAATCTGGGCTTATAGGAGAAATATGGCGATTCTCCTTAAAGCCTAGGAAGCAGCCATTCAACATGCCATTCACCAGCTTTTCAAGCTTAATATTTAAAAAATATATGTTTGCTACTTACCAAATAATGTTTCACTGAGCAACTATTATCATTACTGCCATTACGGGGTTAATTACAATTAAATATTAATGCATTGCATGTCGCACGGGAGATTCAACTGATTGGTATAAAGTTCATACACTGTTGTAGGTGATCAAATCAATGACCTTTCCTGCTGCTGCATCAGCTGTGTGTGGTAGTAATGAGTGGTGTATTTGGTGCCTGCGCAGTTGGTCAAAAACAATACTTAGATATGTGTACAGACATCTTGCACCCCACCACCCAGACTCATGCTGTGTTTCGAGAGAGAGAGAGAGAGAGAGAGACAGAGACAGAGACAGAGAGAGAGAGAGAGACAGAGAGCGAGAGAGCGAGAGAGCGAGAGAGAGAGAGAGAGAGAGAGAGAGAGAGAGAGAGAGAGAGAGAGAGACAGAGACAGAGACAGAGACAGAGACAGAGAGAGAGAGAGAGAGAGAGAGAGAGAGAGAGAGAGACAGAGACAGAGAGAGCGAGAGAGAGAGAGAAAGAGAGAGACTCTCTCCCTCCCTCCCTCCCTCCCTCCCTCCCTCCTTCTCTCTCAACTTTCTGTGCAGACACACTACCTATCTGCATTATTGAGGGGTTTTGCATATAAAACTACATTACTGCTGCTCTTTCTGTCCATGGTTGCATAATCTACAGTACAGGAGTATTTTTCTCTGTAATATTGTGGTTGTGCAGCTTAGCGGTTGTTGTTTAGAGAGAAGGAGAACAAGAGTAGGAAAAGGGCTCTGGAGGAGACTCAGGGGATCTTTCTGTTCCCTTCTATTATTCTCAGTTTAAAACCCACATTATGGATTCAGCATTGGGCGGGAAAGGTTGCATCTTACAGTTACAAGCGACCCCCTCCCCCCGTCCATCCCTCCCTCCCTCCGTCCGTCCGTCCATCCGTCCGTCTGTCTGTCTATGCGTGAGACCTCTACGTCCTGCTATAGCTGCATGGACAGACGGACGGACGGACGAACGGACGGGCAGACGGTCCTATACTTTAACAGATCTGTGAAAAGTGTGTGTTTTTCATGTGATGAGATCTTCCATCTACTATTTCAATCAATGTCTGTTCGGGCCTCTGTCCTGCTGTACATGTGAGGACAGACGGTGATATATTCTGACCAGTCAGTGACTCCAGCCAGCCTCTCACCCAGTGTCTCACCCAGCGTTTCACCCAGCGTCTCACCCAGTGTCTCACCCAGCGTCTCACCCAGCGTCTCAGCCAGTGACCCCAGCTGGTCTCACCCAGCGTCTCAGCCAGCCAGTGACCCCAGCTGGTCTCACCCAGCGTCTCAGCCAGCCAATGACCCCAGCCTGTGTGTGTGTGTGTGTGTGTGTGTGTGTGTGTGTGTGTGTGTGTGTGTGTGTGTGTGTGTGTGTGTGTGTGTGTGTGTGTGTGTGTGTGTGTGTGTGTGTGTGTGTGTGTGTGTGTGTGTGTGTGTGTGTGTGTGTGTGTGTGTGTGTGTGTGTGTGTGTGCATTTAAACAGGCTGGTTGAGTAAAATTACAAATTAATGTTTGCTCAAAACAACTCAAATCCCACTCATAGGATTAGATTTAGAATAAAGGTCAGGGTTAGGGTTAAGTTTAGGATTAGAATAAAGGTTAGGGTTAAGGTTAGGATTAGGTTTAGAATATAGGTTAGGGCTAGGGTTAAATTTAAGGTTATGATTAGGTTTAGAATAAAGGTTAAGGTGAAGGTTAGGATTAGGTTTAGAACAAAGGTTAGGGTTAAGGTTAGGATTAGGTTTAGAATAAAGTTTAGGTCTAGGGTTAATGTTAAGGTTAGGGTTAGGGTTAAGGTTAGGGCTAGGGTTAGGGTTAGGGTTAGGGCTAGGGTTAAGGTTAGGGCTAGGGTTAAGGTTAGGGCTAGGGCTAGGGTTAAGATTAAGGTTAGGGCTAGGGTTAAGGTTAAGGTTAGGGCTAGGGTTAAGGTTAAGGTTAGGGCTAGGGTTAAGGTTAGGGCTAGGGTTAAGGTTAAGGTTAGGGCTAGGGTTAAGGTTAAGGTTAGGGCTAGGGTTAAGGTTAGGGCTAGGGTTAAGGCTAGGGTTAAGGTTAGGGCTAAGGTTAGGGCTAGGGTTAAGGTTAGGGTTAAGGTTAGGGCTAAGGTTAGGGCTAGGGTTAAGGTTAGGGCTAGGGTTAAGGTTAGGGCTAGGGTTAAGGTTAGGGCTAAGGTTAGGGCTAGGGTTAAGGTTAGGGCTAGGGTTAAGGTTAGGGCTAGGGTTAAGGTTAGGGCTAAGGTTAGGGCTAGGGTTAAGGTTAGGGCTAGGGTTACGGTTAGGTGTAGGTTTAGTTGAAATGCTACTGATAGTCTGTAGAGCATGTACCTGGGAACCATCCAAATAAAAAGCTACAGTAGTTGGGACCTATTGCACTCGTTACTGAGATGGCTGTTAGAGTTTATATGATTTAGGTAGTCTCAATAATAATAATAATAATAATATAAGCCATTACGTAGACGCTTTTATCCAACTTGAGTTACAGTCATTGCATTCATATATTTTACATATGTGTGGTCTGAGGAATCAAACCCTACACCCAGGGGTTATAAGCACCAATGCTTAATCAACTGTGTGATGTGCTTATGACCCCAGGGTGTAGGGTTTGATTCCTCAGACCAAGTGATGCAGGTTCTGGGTGATTAAACCTAATCATTGGATATCCTCACTCTGCCTGGATTACAAAAGGATTTTACATAATCACTTTGCAAGCCAGTATAATTTGATTTGCAGGCTTGATATCGCTTGTTAACCAGGAGTTTCAGACCACTGTACTAAAGTGGAACTAATCCCTCAAATAAACCTTATTATATATGTAATGTATTCTCACAATGAGTTTAATTGTAAAGGTAACATATAGATACTCACTTGGTGAATGCTACAGTATGGAAAACTATTTCATACAACAATCATGTCTCTGTCGCTAACAAATACAGTCATGGGTGGTGACTACAATTCCCTCGGGATCCAAGGCACTCTGGGAAATATGCAAATAAGTTAGAATACATTCTCCAGTTGAATTGAATTGTAAATTCGCTCACTTTACATTTCTAATTGAGAATGTATGTAGGATCAGCTAGAGTAACGTTGAGCAAACTCACAATCCTATTTCAGCTGGTTGCCTTATAATTTGTTGGTATCTGAATGTCGCAGGCTATTTGGGGGCTGTCCCTTTGTTTTGGAGGGGATTCGTGTTGCTTTGAGCCCCTGAAATACTACTTAAGTAAAGGTCTAAAAGTATTTGGTTTTAAATGTACTAAAGTATCAAAAGTAAAAGTATGAATAATTTCAAATGCAGCATATTAAGCAAACCAGATTTTATTTGTAGATAGCCAGGGGAACACTCCAACATAATTTATCAACAAAGCATCTCTGTTTAGTGAGTCCGCCAGATCAGAGGCAGTAGGGATGACCAGGGATGTTCTCTTGATAAGTGTGTACATTTGTCCATTTTCTGTGCTGCTAAGTATTCAAAATATATGGAGTAAAACGTCCATTATTTTATTTTGGGAATGTAGTGAAGTAAAAGTAAAAGTTGTAAAAAAAATACACATAGTAAAGTAAAGTACAGATACTCCCAAAAAAACTACTTAAGTGGTACTTTAAAGTAGTAGTAGTAATTTAAAGTAGCAGTAGTACTTTAAAGTAGCAGTAGTACTTTAAAGTAGCAGTAGTAGTAGTACTTTAAAGTAGTAGCAGTAGTACTTTAAAGTAGTAGTAGTACTTAAAGTAGAAGTAGTACTTTAAAGTAGTAGTAGTAGTACTTTAAAGTAGTAGCAGTAGTACTTTAAAGTAGTAGCAGTAGTACTTTAAAGTAGTAGCAGTAGTACTTTAAAGTAATTTTACTTAAGTACTTTACACCCCTGCCTCAGTGTGTGTCATGCTTTTTCTTCGGTGCCTTTCCTCGCGCCCCTGCCCCGACTAACCACCAGAGTCGGAGAGGCTACTCTGAAGATGTAGCTAGCTAAGATACTATCCTTGAGCGGAAAGGAACAATCCATTGAGAAGAACTGCATACTTCTTGTCTCCACCAAACATCCGTGTCTAAACCACACATCTGGGATCAGATGGACATAATCTTTACAGCGGTCTTTCTGGGTAAGTTTCTAAGAGTTTTGCACACCTGGATTGTACAATACTTGCCCATTATTATCAAAAGCTCTGTCAATTTGTTTGTTGATCATTGCTAGACAACCATTTTCAAGTCTTGCCATAGATTTGTGCAGCCACCGCTATGCTTGAAAATATTGAGAGCGGTACTTAGTAATGTGTTGTATTGGATTTCGTATTTGTATTCAGGACAAAAAGTAAATTGGTTTGCCACATTATTTGCAGTATTACTTGAGTACCTTGTTGCAAACAGGATGCATGTTTTGGAATATTTTTATTCGGTACAGGCTTCCTTCTTTTCACTCTGTCAATTCACTCTGTCGTTCTGCCCCTGAACAAGGCAGTCAACCCACGGTTCCTAGGCCGTAATTGAAAATAAGAATTTGTTCTTAACTGACTTGCTTAGTTAAATAAAGGTTTTTTAAAAATGAGGTTAGTATTGTGGAGTAACTACAATGTTGTTGATCCATCCTCAGTTTTCTCCTATCACAGCCATTAAACTCTGTAACTGTTTTAAAGTCACCATTGAGGCGGTTTCTTTCCTCTCCGGCAACCGAGTTAGGAAGGACGCGTGTATCTTTGTAGTGACTGGGTGTATTGATACACCATCTAAGCGTAATTAGTATCTTTACCATGCTTAAAGGGGTATTCAATGTCTTTTCTTTTCTTTTCATCTACCATCTTTGGAAAACCTCCCTGGTCCCTGTGGGTGAAATTCACTGCTCGACTGAAGGACTATACAGATTATTGTATGTGTGGGGTACAGAGATGAGGCAGTCATTCAAACATCTAATTAACCACTATTAGTCCATGCAACTTAATATTTGAATTGTTTAAAATATATATATATATATATTCCTGAATTTATTTAGGCTTGCCATAACCAAGGGGTTGAATACTTATTGACTCAAGACATTTCAGCTTTTATTAATTTGTTGCATTTAAAAATAAAAATAATTCCACTTTGACATTATGGGGTATTTAAATTCAGATTGAACACAACAAAATGTGGCAAAAGTGAAGGGGTGAGAATGCTTTCTGAAGGCGTCTGTACACGGAGAAGCAGCTCTTCTATAATTCATCCCAAATGGCACCCTATTCCCTATTTAGTGCACTACTTTGTCAGGGAATAGGGTGTTATTTTGGAACACAAGCCTCCCCTTCTCTGGAGCACGGCAGAGCTCTGCACTGTGCTGTCATGACTATACATTTCACCGAGTACATTGGTATGGATTTTAAAGCACCGTTAATGTGCTATGTCGTTGTAACTCAAAGAGGGAAACATTAGATTCTGGGTAAGATTTCATACAGAGTAGAGCTGACATAAATGGCGAAGAGTACTAGTGGGAGGCTAGTCTATCTTGTCAGAGGATAACAGCTGTGGGAAGAGACTGGTGAATGGTCACTGGGCTGTTAGATAACAGCTGTGGGAAGAGACTGGTGAATGGTCATTGGGCTGTTAGATAACAGCTGTTGGAAGAGACTGGTGAATGGTCATTGGGCTGTTAGATAACAGCTGTTGGAAGAGACTGGTGAATGGTCATTGGGCTGTTAGATAACAGCTGTGGGAAGAGACTGGTGAATGGTCACTGGGCTGTTAGATAACAGCTGTTGGACGAGACTGGTGAATGGTCACTGGGCTGTTAGATAACAGCTGTTGGAAGAGACTGGTGAATGGTCATTGGGCTGTTAGATAACAGCTGTGGGAAGAGACTGGTGAATGGTCATTGGGCTGTTAGATAACAGCTGTTGGAAGAGACTGGTGAATGGTCATTGGGCTGTTAGATAACAGCTGTGGGAAGAGACTGGTGAATGGTCATTAGGCTGTTAGATAACAGCTGTGGGAAGAGACTGGTGAATGGTCACTGGGCTGTTAGATAACAGCTGTGGGAAGAGACTGGTGAATGGTCACTGGGCTGTACATACAGATGTCGGATCTTAATATGACCATTTTGTCACAGGAGGAAAAAAATAAATATGTAATATTTAGAATCACCACCAGGGGGATTGTATAGCCTACAGAAGCGGTGGCTATACAATGCAGTACCGTATCTGGGGCGCTATGATTTGGAGAAGGCCCTTCAAACCAACCGACCTCATACCATTAAGTATTCTCAAGGCTTACTAGAGCGGCGCCGACAGAGATGGCCGCCTCGCTTCGCGTTCCTAGGAAACTATGCAGTTTTTAGTTTTTTACGTGTTCTTTCTTACATTAGTACCCCAGGTCATCTTAGGTTTCATTACATACAGTCGAGAAGAACTACTGAATATAAGATCAGCGTCAACTCACCATCAGTACGACCAAGAATATGACTTTCACGAAGCGGACCCTGTGTTCTGCCTTTCAACCAGGACAACGGAATGGATCCCATTCGGCGACCCAAAAAAACGACTCCGTAAAAGAGGGAAACGAGGCGGTCTTCTGGTCAGACTCCGGAGACGGGCACATCGTGCACCACTCCCCAGCATTCTTCTCGCCAATGTCCAGTCTCTTGACAACAAGGTTTATGAAATCCGAGCAAGGGTAGCATTCCAGAGGGACATCAGAGACTGTAACGTTGTTTGCTTCACGGAAACATGGCTCACTGGAGAGACGCTATCGGAGGCGGTGCAGCCAGCGGGTTTCTCCACGCATCGCGCCGACAGAAACAAACAACTTTCTGGTAAGAAGAGGGGCGGGGGCGTATGCCCTATGACTAACGAGACGTGGTGTGATGACAGGAACATACAGGAACTCAAATCCTTCTGTTCACCTGATTTAGAATTCCTCACAATCAAATGTAGACCGCATTATCTACCAAGAGAATTCTCTTCGATTATAATCACAGCCGTATATATTCCCCCCCAATGAGACACATCGATGGCTCTGAACAAACGTTATTTGACTCTTTGCAAACTGGAATCCATTTATCCGGAGGCTGCATTCATTGTAGCTGGGGATTTTAACAAGGCTAATCTGAAAACAAGACTCTCTAAATTGTATCAGCATATCGACTGCGCAACCAGGGCGGGAAAAACCTTGGATCATTGTTACTCTAACTTCCGCGATGCATATAAGGCCCTGCCCCGCCCTCCTTTCGGAAAAGCTGACCACGACTCCATTTTGTTGATCCCTGCCTACAAACAGAAGCTAAAACAAGAAGCACCCATGCTGAGGTCTGTCCAACGCTGGTCCAACCAAGCTGATTCCACACTCCAAGACTGCTTCCATCACGTGGACTGGGATATGTTTCGTATAGCGTCAGACAGCAACATTGACGAATATACTGATTCGGTGTGCGAGTTCATTAGAACGTGCGTTGAAGATGTCGTTCCCATAGCAACGATTAAAACATTCCCTAACCAGAAACCGTGGATTGATGGCAGCATTCGCGTGAAACTGAAAGCGCGAACCACTGCTTTTAATCAGGGCGAGGTGACTGGTAACATGACTGAATACAAACAGTGCAGTTATTCCCTCCGCAAGGCTATCAAACAAGCTAAGTGTCAGTGTAGAGACAAAGTAGAATCTCAATTCAACGGCTCAGACACAAGAGGTATGTGGCAGGGTCTACAGTCAATTACGGACTACAGGAAGAAAACCAGCCCAGTCACGGACCAGGATGTCTTGCTCCCAGGCAGACTAAATAACTTTTTTGCCCGCTTTGAGGACAATACAGTGCCACTGACACGGCCTGCAACGAAAACATGAGGCCTCTCCTTCACTGCAGCCGAGGTGAGTAAAACATATAAACGTGTTAACCCTCGCAAGGCTGCAGGCCCAGACGGCATCCCCAGCCGCACCCTCAGAGCATGCGCAGACCAGCTGGCTGGTGTTTTTACGGACATATTCAATCAATCCCTATACCAGTCTGCTGTTCCCACATGCTTCAAGAGGGCCACCATTGTTCCTGTTCCCAAGAAAGCTAAGGTAACTGAGCTAAACGACTACCTCCCCGTAGCACTCACTTCCGTCATCATGAAGTGCTTTGAGAGACTAGTCAAGGACCATATCACCTCCACCTTACCTGGCACCCTAGACCCACTCCAATTTGCTTACCGCCCAAATAGGTCCACAGACGATGCAATCTCAACCACACTGCACACTGCCCTAACCCATCTGGACAAGAGGAATACCTATGTGAGAATGCTGTTCATCGACTACAGCTCGGCATTTAACACCATAGTACCCTCCAAGCTCGTCATCAAGCTCGACCCTGGGTCTCGACCCCGCCCTGTGCAACTGGGTACTGGACTTCCTGACGGGCCGCCCCCAGGTGGTGAGGATAGGCAACAACATCTCCACCCCGCTAATCCTCAACACTGGGGCCCCACAAGGGTGCGTTCTGAGCCCTCTCCTGTACTCCCTGTTCACCCACGACTGCGTGGCCACGCACGCCTCCAACTCAATCATCAAGTTTGCGGACGACACAACAGTGTTAGGCTTGATTACCAACAACGAGACGGCCTACAGGGAGGAGGTGAGGGCCCTCGGAGTGTGGTGTCAGGAAAATAACCTCACACTCAACGTCAACAAAACTAAGGAGATGATTGTGGACTTCAGGAAACAGCAGAGGGAACACCCCCCTATCCACATCGATGGAACAGTAGTGGAGAGGGTAGTAAGTTTTAAGTTCCTCGGCATACACATCACAGACAAACTGAATTGGTCCACTCACACAGACAGCATCGTGAAGAAGGCGTGAAGGAGGCTGAAGAAATTTGGCTTGTCACCAAAAGCACTCACAAACTTCTACAGATGCACAATCGAGAGCATCCTGACGGACTGTATCACCGCCTGGTACGGCAACTGCTCCGCCCTCAACCACAAGGCTCTCCAGAGGGTGGTGAGGACTGCACAACGCATCACCGGTGGCAAACTACCTGCCCTCCAGGACACCTACACCACCCGATGTCACAGGAAGGCCAATAAGATCATCAACGACTACAACCACCCGAGCCAATGCCTGTTCACCCCGCTACCATCCAGAAGGCGAGGTCAGTACAGGTGTATCAAAGCTGGGACCGAGAGACTGAAAAACAGCTTCTATCTCAAGGCCATCAGACTGCTAAACAGCAATCACGAACTCAGAGAGGCTGCTGCCTACATTGAGACCCAATCACTGGCCACTTTAATAAATGGATCTCTAGTCACTTTAAACAATGCCACTTTAAATAATGCCACTTTAATAATGCTTACACATCTTACATTACTCATATCATATGTATATATTGTATTTTATATCATCTATTGCACCTTGCCTATGCTGCTCAGTCATCCCTCATCCCTATATTTACATGTACATATTCTCATTCATCCCTTTAGATTTGTGTGTATTGGGATAGTCGTGGTGGAATTGTTAGATCACTTGTTAGATATTACTGCACTGTCGGAACTAGAAGAACCAGCATTTCGCTACACTCACATTAACATCTGCTTACCATAGTATTGGTCACATACACATGGTTAGCAGATGTTATTGGTCACATACATATGGTTAGCAGATGTTATTGGTCACATGGTTAGCAGATGTTATTGGTCACATGGTTAGCAGATGTTAATGGTCACATACACATGGTTAGCAGATGTTATTGGTCACATACATATGGTTAGCAGATGTTATTGGTCACATGGTTAGCAGATGTTATTGGTCACATGGTTAGCAGATGTTAATGGTCACATACACATGGTTAGCAGATGTTATTGGTCACATACACATGGTTAGCAGATGTTATTGGTCACATACACATGGTTAGCAGATGTTATTGGTCACATACACATGGTTAGCAGATGTTATTGGTCACATATACATGGTTAGCAGATGTTATTGGTCACATACACATGGTTAGTAGATGTTAATGGTCACATACACATGGTTAGCAGATGTTATTGGCCACATGGTTAGCAGATGTTATTGGTCACATGGTTAGCAGATGTTAATGGTCACATACACATGGTTAGCAGATGTTATTGGTCACATACACATGGTTAGCAGATGTTGTTGGTCACATGGTTAGCAGATGTTATTGGTCACATACACATGGTTAGCAGATGTTATTGGTCAAATACACATGGTTAGCAGATGTTATTGGTCACATACACATGGTTAACAGATGTTATTGGTCACATACACATGGTTAGCAGATGTTATTGGTCACATACACATGGTTAGCAGATGTTATTGGTCACATACACATGGTTAGCAGATGTTATTGGTCGCATACACATGGTTAGCAGATGTTATTGGTCACATGGTTAGCAGATGTTATTGGTCACATGGTTAGCAGATGTTATTGGTCAAATGGTTAGACAGATGTTATTGGTCACATGGTTAGCAGATGTTAATGGTCACATACACATGGTTAGCAGATGTTATTGGTCACATACACATGGTTAGCAGATGTTATTGCGAGTGTAGCGAAATGCTTGTGCTTCTAGTTCCGACAGTGCAGTAATATCTAACAAGTAATCTAATAATTCCCAACAACTACCTAATACACACAAATCTAAAGGGATGGAATAAGAATATGTACATATAAATATATGGATGGGCCATGACCGACCGGCATAGAAGAGATGCAATAGATGGTATAAAATACAGTATATACATCTGGGATGAGTAGTGAAAGATATGTAAACATTATTAAAATGGCATTATATCAAAGTGTATTTACTACAGTGGGAATGACACAGACTCCGTTTCATAGACTAGGTTACAGAGTAAATAACATTCACGCGTGGAGTAGTGAGGATATGAATGTTGTGTGTTACAAAGCTACAGTCATGACTGAATGTTGTGTGCTGCAAAGCTACAGTCATGACAGAATGTTGTGTGCTACAAAGCTACAGTCATGACAGAATGTTGTGTGCTGCAAAGCTACAGTCATGACTGAATGTTGTGTGCTACAAAGCTACAGTCATGACTGAATGTTGTGTGTTACAATGACAGAATGTTGTGTGCTGCACAGTCATGACTGAATGTTGTGTGCTCATGACAAATGTTGTGTGCTACAAAGCTACAGTCATGACTGAATGTTGTGTGTTACAAAGCTACAGTCATGACTGAATGTTGTGTGCTGCAGAGCTACAGTCATGACTGAATGTTGTGTGTTACAAAGCTACAGTCATGACTGAATGTTGTGTGCTACAAAGCTACAGTCATGACTGAATGTTGTGTGCTGAAGAGGCTTCTCGGTTGAATATGATATAATATGCATGCATTAATATAATAATATAATAATAATAATATATGCCATTTAGCAGACGCTTTTATCCAAAGCGACTTACAGTCATGTGTGCATACATTCTACGTATGGGTGGTCCCGGGAATCGAACTCACTACCCTGGCGTTACAAGCGCCATGCTCTACAAACTGAGCTACAGAAGGACCATATATAGCAAGAACCTCCTTCCCATCCAAATCAATTAGTTAAATATTCACTTTATGTTTGAATAATGTATATTTATTTAAATGTACATTACGCCAGAAGTCTTTTGGCCATGGGTCATTCCTTTTTCAATTAGGTATTGCTATCCCACACAGTGAAAAGGACTATGGGGAGCCCTGACTGGGGATTTCATGGATCTTCCTCAGGAGTGAAAGACCAGAAAACAATGAAAGAAGAGGGTTTTTAACAGTACACACATCTGAAGTTATAACAGTAGGCTTTATTAAATAATGTCCTTTGGGAGCAGTGAGTGGACATTCCTTTATTTCTACTGAAAGAGGAGAAAAGCAATAACGTTGACTTCAGTGTAGCGCAGCATGTAGGTACCTAGACACTAATGTAGCAGTGTAGCGCAGCATGTAGGTACCTAGACATTAATGTAGCAGTGTAGCGCAGCATGTAGCTATACCCATAGACATTAATGTAGCAGTGTAGCACAGCATCTAGGTATACCACTAGACATTAGTGTAGCAGTGTAGCACAGCATCTAGCTATACCCCTAGACATTAATGTAGCAGTGTAGCACAGCATCTAGCTATACCCATAGACATTAATGTAGCAGTGTAGCGCAGCATGTAGGTACCTAGACATTAATGTAGCAGTGTAGCACAGCATCTAGCTATACCCCTAGACATTAGTGTAGCAGTGTAGCACAGCATCTAGCTATACCCCTAGACATTAATGTAGCAGTGTAGCACAGCATGTAGGTACCTAGACATTAATGTAGCAGTGTAGCACAGCATGTAGGTACCTAGACATTAATGTAGCAGTGTAGCGCAGCATGTAGGTACCTAGACATTAGTGTAGCAGTGTAGCGCAGCATGTAGGTACCTAGACATTAATGTAGCAGTGTAGCGCAGCATGTAGGTACCTAGACATTAATGTAGCAGTGTAGCGCAGCATGTAGCTATACCCATAGACATTAATGTAGCAGTGTAGCACAGCATCTAGGTATACCACTAGACATTAGTGTAGCAGTGTAGCACAGCATCTAGCTATACCCATAGACATTAATGTAGCAGTGTAGCACAGCATCTAGCTATACCCCTAGACATTAATGTAGCAGTGTAGCACAGCATCTAGGTATACCCATAGACATTAATGTAGCAGTGTAGCACAGCATCTAGCTATACCCCTAGACATTAATGTAGCAGTGTAGCACAGCATCTAGGTATACCCCTAGACATTAATGTAGCAGTGTAGCACAGCATCTAGCTATACCCCTAGACATTAATGTAGCAGTGTAGCACAGCATCTAGCTATACCCCTAGACATTAATGTAGCAGTGTAGCACAGCATCTAGGTATACCCATAGACATTAATGTAGCAGTGTAGCACAGCATCTAGCTATACCCCTAGACATTAATGTAGCAGTGTAGCACAGCATCTAGGTATACCCATAGACATTAATGTAGCAGTGTAGCACAGCATCTAGGTACCTAGACATTAATGTAGCAGTGTAGCGCAGCATGTAGCTATACCCATAGACATTAATGTAGCAGTGTAGCGCAGCATGTAGCTATACCCATAGACATTAATGTAGCAGTGTAGCACAGCATCTAGCTATACCCATAGACATTAATGTAGCAGTGTAGCGCAGCATGTAGGTACCTAGACATTAATGTAGCAGTGTAGCGCAGCATGTAGGTACCTAGACATTAATGTAGCAGTGTAGCGCAGCATCTAGCTATACCCATAGACATTAATGTAGCAATGTAGCAATAACGTTGACTTCAGTGTAGCGCAGCATGTGTCTGGCCTCGTGCTGTCGGTTCTCTTTAAGAACACAAACGATATTAAAAAAAAGGCATTTTTAAAAGAACAATAAGCCTGAGACAAGCCTCTTGCGCAGTGCTCCTTGTGCGTGCGTGCGTGCGTGCGTGCGTGCGTGTGTGTGTGTGTGTGTGTGTGTGCGTGTGTGTGTGTGTGTGTGTGTGCGCTAGATCACAGGATGTCTTACTTGAACAGAAAGTTAACAAGAGAAGAGCTCAACGGATAGTCAGTCTTTATGTGTTAACTGTCTACCACACGGCCAGGACGTGAGCAGGGATACAAAACACCTGAAAAGCATTCAAATGTTTTAAATGTCTTCTCTCTATGCACCACTCCTACCGACAAGGGATCTTGGTAGCATTAAATCTTATTTCAAAATCGTATATTAAATGGCCGCTATTGCCGATGGTTGTATAGGTATTGGTGTGATACAATAATATATATTTATATACATTTAGCCTACTTACACTGATACACAGAAAATGTTTTACAGTATTTCAGTTAAATGTATTTGACTGGAACTAATACAGTAAGTAATGATGGACAGTTGTACATTGAGTTTGTCTCACTTAGTTTAATGAAAGATTCTATGATTATATTGATACTATATCATGACAAACAGCCAGACAGCCCTAACCAACAGAACACAGAATGACAAACAGCCAGACAGCCCTAACCAACAGAACACAGAATGACAAACAGCCAGACAGCCCTAACCAACAGAACACAGAATGACAAACAGCCAGACAGCCCTAACTAACAGAACACAGAATGACAAACAGCCAGACAGCCCTAACTAACAGAAAACAGAATGACAAACAGCCAGACAGCCCTAACCAACAGAACACAGAATGACAAACAGCCAGACAGCCCTAACCAACTGAACACAGAATGACAAACAGCCAGACAGCCCTAACTAACAGAACACAGAATGACAAACAGCCAGACAGCCCTAACTAACAGAACACAGAATGACAAACAGCCCTAACTAACAGAACACAGAATGACAAACAGCCAGACAGCCCTAACCAACAGAACACAGAATGACAAACAGCCAGACAGCCCTAACTAACAGAACACAGAATGGTAAATTGTTATGAACAAAATGGTACATTACAGATGATCAAAATGCTAGTGGGATTCCATCCTACACAGAATAGACCAGGCAGATGTCAGTTGGCGTTTGATGCCAGGATACAGGATGTTTCCACCCAACGTTATTTGAAATCTCGCTTCGAGGGTTCAAAGGGGTCTCGCTAATTGACTCTTTTTTTTAATGATCGCATGACTACACATGAAATACTTCAGCAGACAGCGACACGCGTGTTGACAGCTCAACTCAACCCAAATGTTCTGTACAACTACAGCTGAAGATGGATCAAAACAATAAGGGTGCATCACAAATGACTGCCCTGTTCCCTACAGTGCTCTTCTTTTGACCACGGTCCATAGGGAAATAGGGTGTCATCTGGGACGCTGGTTAAGTGATGGACAGAAATCTATTATTGGGGAGGCAGGGTAGACTAGTGGTTAGAATGTAGGGGCGGCAGGGTAGACTAGTGGTTAGAGTGTAGAGAAGGCAGGGTATCCTAGTGGTTAGAGTGTAGAGGCGGCAGGGTAGCCTAGTGGTTAGAGTGTAGAGAAGGCAGGGTAGTCTAGTGGTTAGAGTGTAGGGGCGGCAGGGTAGCCTAGTGGTTAGAGTGTATGGGCGGCAGGGTAGACTAGTGGTTAGAGTGTATGGGCGGCAGGGTAGACTAGTGGTTAGAGTGTATGGGCGGCAGGGTAGACTAGTGGTTAGAGTGTAGAGGCGGCAGGGTAGCCTAGTGGTTAGAGTGTAGGGGAGGCAGGGTAGCCTAGTGGTTAGAGTGTAGGGGAGGCAGGGTAGCCTAGTGGTTAGAGTGTAGAGGCAGGTAGTCTAGTGGTTAGAGTGTAGAGGCGGCAGGGTAGCCTAGTGGTTAGAGTGTAGAGGCGGCAGGTAGCCTAGTGGTTAGAGTGTAGAGGTGGCAGGGTAGCCTAGTGGTTAGAGTGTAGGGGAGGCAGGGTAGACTAGTGGTTAGAGTGTAGGGGAGGCAGGGTAGACTAGTGGTTAGAGTGTAGAGGCGGCAGGGTAGCCTAGTGGTTAGAGTGTAGAGGCGGCAGGGTAGCCTAGTGGTTAGAGTGTAGAGGCGGCAGGTAGCCTAGTGGTTAGAGTGTAGACGAGGCAGGGTAGCCTAGTGGTTAGAGTGTAGAGGGGGCAGGGTAGCCTAGTGGTTAGAGTGTAGAGGCGGCAGGGTAGCCTAGTGGTTAGAGTGTAGAGGCGGCAGGGTAGCCTAGTGGTTAGAGTGTAGAGGTGGCAGGTAGCCTAGTGGTTAGAGTGTAGGGGCGGCAGGGTAGCCTAGTGGTTAGAGTGTAGAGGGGGCAGGGTAGCCTAGTGGTTAGAGTGTAGAGGCGGCAGGGTAGCCTAGTGGTTAGAGTGTAGAGGCGGCAGGGTAGCCTAGTGGTTAGAGTGTAGAGGCGGCAGGGTAGCCTAGTGGTTAGAGTGTATGGGCGGCAGGGTAGCCTAGTGGTTAGAGTGTATGGGCGGCAGGGTAGCCTAGTGGTTAGAGTGTAGGGGCGGCAGGGTAGCCTAGTGGTTAGAGTGGAGGGGCGGCAGGGTAGCCTAGTGGTTAGAGTGGAGGGGCGGCAGGGTAGCCTAGTGGTTAGAGTGTAGGGGCGGCAGGTAGCCTAGTGGTTAGAGTGTAGAGGCGGCAGGGTAGCCTAGTGGTTAGAGTGTAGAGGCGGCAGGGTAGCCTAGTGGTTAGAGTGTAGAGGCGGCAGGGTAGCCTAGTGGTTAGAGTGTAGAGGCGGCAGGGTAGCCTAGTGGTTAGAGTGTAGAGGCGGCAGGGTAGCCTAGTGGTTAGAGTGTAGAGGCGGCAGGGTAGCCTAGTGGTTAGAGTGTATGGGCGGCAGGGTAGCCTAGTGGTTAGAGTGGAGGGGCGGCAGGGTAGCCTAGTGGTTAGAGTGGAGGGGCGGCAGGGTAGCCTAGTGGTTAGAGTGGAGGGGCGGCAGGGTAGCCTAGTGGTTAGAGTGTAGGGGCGGCAGGTAGCCTAGTGGTTAGAGTGTAGGGGCGGAAGGGTAGCCTAGTGGTTAGAGTGTATGGGCGGCAGGGTAGCCTAGTGGTTAGAGTGTAGGGGCGGCAGGGTAGCCTAGTGGTTAGAGTGTATGGGCGGCAGGGTAGCCTAGTGGTTAGAGTGGAGGGGCGGCAGGGTAGCCTAGTGGTTAGAGTGGAGGGGCGGCAGGGTAGCCTAGTGGTTAGAGTGGAGGGGCGGCAGGGTAGCCTAGTGGTTAGAGTGGAGGGGCGGCAGGGTAGCCTAGTGGTTAGAGTGGAGGGGCTTCGGGGTAGCCTAGTGGTTATATAGCCTCTCTACTGTATATAACCTCTCTACTGTATATAACCTCTCTACTGTATATAACCTCTCTACTGTATATAACCCCTCTACTGTATATAGCCTCTCTACTGTATATAGCCTCTCTACTGTATATAGCCTCTCTACTGTATATAGCCTCTCTACTGTATATAACCTCTCTACTGTATATAGCCTCTCTACTGTATATAGCACCTCTACTGTATATAGCACCTCTACTGTATATAGCCTCTCTACTGTATATAGCCTCTCTACTGTATATAACCTCTCTACTGTATATAGCCTCTCTACTGTAAATAACCTATCTACTGTATATAGCATCTCTACTGTATATAACCTCTACTGTATATAGCCTCTCTACTGTATATAGCCTCTACTGTAAATAACCTCTCTACTGTATATAGCCTCTCTACTGTATATAACCTCTCTACTGTATATAGCCTCTACTGTATATAACCTCTCTACTGTATATAGCCTCTGTATATAACCTCTCTACTGTATATAGCCTCTCTCTCTACTGTATATAGCCTCTCTACTGTAAATAACCTCTCTACTGTATATAGCCTCTGTATATAGCCTCTCTACTGTATATAACCTCTCTACTGTATATAGCCTCTCTACTGTATATAACCTCTCTACTGTATATAGCCTCTCTACTGTATATAGCCTCTCTACTGTAAATAACCTCTCTACTGTATATAGCCTCTCTACTGTATATAGCCTCTCTACTGTATATAGCCTCTCTAATGTATATAACCTCTCTACTATATATAGCCTCTCTACTGTATATAGCCTCTCTACTGTATATAACCTCTCTACTGTATATAACCTCTCTACTGTATATAACCTCTCTACTGTATATAACCCCTCTACTGTATATAGCCTCTCTACTGTATATAGCCTCTCTACTGTATATAGCCTCTCTACTGTATATAACCTCTCTACTGTATATAACCTCTCTACTGTATATAGCCTCTCTACTGTATATAGCCTCTCTACTGTAAATAACCTCTCTACTGTATATAACCTCTCTACTGTATATAGCCTCTCTACTGTATATAGCACCTCTACTGTATATAGCCTCTCTACGTATATAGCCTCTCTACTGTATATAGCCTCTCTACTGTATATAGCACCTCTACTGTATATAACCTCTCTACTGTATATAGCACCTCTACTGTATATAGCACATCTACTGTATATAGCCTCTCTACTGTATATAGCCTCTCTACTGTATATAACCTCTCTACTGTATATAGCCTCTCTACTGTAAATAACCTCTCTACTGTATATAGCATCTCTACTGTATATAACCTCTACTGTATATAGCCTCTCTACTGTATATAGCCTCTACTGTAAATAACCTCTCTACTGTATATAGCCTCTCTACTGTATATAACCTCTCTACTGTATATAGCCTCTACTGTATATAGTCTCTCTACTGTATATAGCCTCTCTACTGTATATAGCCTCTCTACTGTAAATAACCTCTCTACTGTATATAGCCTCTCTACTGTATATAACCTCTCTACTGTATATAGCCTCTCTACTGTATATAACCTCTACTGTATATAGCCTCTCTACTGTATATAGCCTCTCTACTGTAAATAACCTCTCTACTGTATATAGCCTCTCTACTGTATATAGCCTCTCTACTGTATATAGTCTCTCTACTGTATATAGCCTCTACTGTATATAGCCTCTCTAATGTATATAGCCTCTCTACTGTATATAACCTCTCTACTGTATATAGCCTCTCTACTGTAAATAACCTCTCTACTGTATATAGCCTCTCTACTGTATATAACCTCTCTACTGTATATAGCCTCTCTACTGTAAATAACCTCTCTACTGTATATAGCCTCTCTACTGTATATAACCTCTCTACTGTATATAGCCTCTCTACTGTATATAGCCTCTCTACTGTATATAGTCTCTACTGTATATAGCCTCTACTGTATATAGCCTCTCTAATGTATATAGCCTCTACTGTATATAGCCTCTACTGTATATAGTCTCTCTACTGTATATAGTCTCTCTACTGTATATAGTCTCTCTACTACTGTATATAGCCTCTCTAATGTATATAGCCTCTACTGTATATAGTCTCTCTACTGTATATAGCCTCTCTACTGTATATAGTCTCTCTACTGTATATAGCCTCTACTGTATATAGTCTCTCTACTGTATATAGTCTCTCTACTGTATATAGTCTCTCTACTGTATATAGCCTCTCTAATGTATATAGCCTCTACTGTATATAGTCTCTCTACTGTATATAGCCTCTCTAATGTATATAGTCTCTCTACTGTATATAGCCTCTCTAATGTATATAGCATCTACTGTATATAGTCTCTCTACTGTATATAGCCTCTCTACTGTATATAGTCTCTCTACTGTATATAGCCTCTACTGTATATAGTCTCTCTACTGTATATAGCCTCTCTACTGTATATAACCTCTCTACTATATATAGCCTCTCTACTGTATATAACCTCTCTACTGTATATAACCTCTCTACTGTATATAACCCCTCTACTGTATATAGCCTCTACTGTATATAGTCTCTCTACTGTATATAGTCTCTCTACTGTATATAGCCTCTCTACTGTATATAGCCTCTACTGTATATAGCCTCTCTACTGTATATAGCCTCTCTAATGTATATAGCATCTACTGTATATAGTCTCTACTGTATATAGTCTCTCTACTGTATATAGCCTCTCTACTGTATATAGCCTCTCTACTGTATATAGCCTCTACTGTATATAGTCTCTCTACTGTATATAGCCTCTCTAATGTATATAGCCTCTCTAATGTATATAGCCTCTCTAATGTATATAGCCTCTCTAATGTATATAGCCTCTCTACTGTATATAGTCTCTCTACTGTATATAGCCTCTCTAATGTATATAGCCTCTACTGTATATAGCCTCTCTAATGTATATAGCCTCTACTGTATATAGCCTCTACTGTATATAGTCTCTCTACTGTATATAACCTCTCTACTGTATATAACCCCTCTACTGTATATAGCCTCTCTACTGTATATAGCCTCTCTACTGTATATAGCCTCTCTACTGTATATAACCTCTCTACTGTATATAACCTCTCTACTGTATATAGCCTCTCTACTGTATATAGCCTCTCTACTGTAAATAACCTCTCTACTGTATATAACCTCTCTACTGTATATAGCCTCTCTACTGTATATAGCACCTCTACTGTATATAGCCTCTCTACGTATATAGCCTCTCTACTGTATATAGCCTCTCTACTGTATATAGCACCTCTACTGTATATAACCTCTCTACTGTATATAGCACCTCTACTGTATATAGCACCTCTACTGTATATAGCCTCTCTACTGTATATAGCCTCTCTACTGTATATAACCTCTCTACTGTATATAGCCTCTCTACTGTAAATAACCTCTCTACTGTATATAGCATCTCTACTGTATATAACCTCTACTGTATATAGCCTCTCTACTGTATATAGCCTCTACTGTAAATAACCTCTACTGTATATAGCCTCTCTACTGTATATAGCCTCTCTACTGTATATAACTGTATATAGCCTCTCTACTGTATATAACCTCTCTACTGTATATAGCCTCTCTACTGTATATACTCTCTACTGTATATAGCCTCTCTACTGTATATAACCTCTCTACTGTATATAGCCTCTACTGTAAATAACCTCTACTGTATATAGCCTCTCTACTGTATATAACCTCTCTACTGTATATAGCCTCTCTCTCTACTGTATATAGCCTCTCTACTGTATATAGCCTCTACTGTATATAGCCTCTCTACTGTATATAGCCTCTCTACTGTATATAGCCTCTCTACTGTATATAGCCTCTCTACTGTAAATAACCTCTCTACTGTATATAGCCTCTCTACTGTATATAACCTCTCTACTGTATATAGCCTCTCTACTGTATATAACCTCTCTACTGTATATAGCCTCTCTACTGTATATAACCTCTACTGTATATAGCCTCTCTACTGTATATAGCCTCTCTACTGTATATAGCCTCTACTGTATATAGCCTCTACTGTATATAGCCTCTCTACTGTATATAGCCTCTACTGTATATAGCCTCTACTGTATATAGCTCTCTACTGTATATAGTCTCTCTACTGTATATAGTCTCTCTACTGTATATAGCCTCTCTAATGTATATAGCCTCTACTGTATATAGTCTCTCTACTGTATATAGCCTCTCTACTGTATATAGTCTCTCTACTGTATATAGCCTCTACTGTATATAGTCTCTCTACTGTATATAGTCTCTCTACTGTATATAGTCTCTCTACTGTATATAGCCTCTCTAATGTATATAGCCTCTACTGTATATAGTCTCTCTACTGTATATAGCCTCTCTAATGTATATAGTCTCTCTACTGTATATAGCCTCTCTAATGTATATAGCCTCTACTGTATATAGTCTCTCTACTGTATATAGCCTCTCTACTGTATATAGTCTCTCTACTGTATATAGCCTCTACTGTATATAGTCTCTCTACTGTATATAGCCTCTCTACTGTATATAACCTCTCTACTATATATAGCCTCTACTGTATATAACCTCTCTACTGTATATAACCTCTCTACTGTATACTGTATATAACCTCTCTACTGTATATAACCCCTCTACTGTATATAGCCTCTCTACTGTATATAGTCTCTCTACTGTATATAGTCTCTCTACTGTATATAGCCTCTCTACTGTATATAGCCTCTACTGTATATAGCCTCTCTACTGTATATAGCCTCTCTAATGTATATAGCATCTACTGTATATAGTCTCTACTGTATATAGTCTCTCTACTGTATATAGCCTCTCTACTGTATATAGCCTCTCTACTGTATATAGCCTCTACTGTATATAGTCTCTCTACTGTATATAGCCTCTCTAATGTATATAGCCTCTCTAATGTATATAGCCTCTCTAATGTATATAGCCTCTCTACTGTATATAGTCTCTCTACTGTATATAGCCTCTCTAATGTATATAGCCTCTACTGTATATAGCCTCTCTAATGTATATAGCCTCTACTGTATATAGCCTCTACTGTATATAGTCTCTCTACTGTATATAGTCTCTCTACTGTATATAGTCTCTCTACTGTATATAGTCTCTCTACTGTATATAGCCTCTCTAATGTATATAGCCTCTACTGTATATAGTCTCTCTACTGTATATAGCCTCTCTACTGTATATAGTCTCTCTACTGTATATAGCCTCTACTGTATATAGTCTCTCTGTATATAGTCTGTATATAGTCTCTCTACTGTATATAGTCTCTCTACTGTATATAGCCTCTCTAATGTATATAGCCTCTACTGTATATAGTCTCTCTACTGTATATAGCCTCTCTAATGTATATAGTCTCTCTACTGTATATAGCCTCTCTAATGTATATAGCCTCTACTGTATATAGTCTCTCTACTGTATATAGCCTCTCTACTGTATATAGTCTCTCTACTGTATATAGCCTCTACTGTATATAGTCTCTCTACTGTATATAGCCTCTCTACTGTATATAACCTCTCTACTATATATAGCCTCTCTACTGTATATAACCTCTCTACTGTATATAACCTCTCTACTGTATATAACCTCTCTACTGTATATAACCCCTCTACTGTATATAGCCTCTACTGTATATAGTCTCTCTACTGTATATAGTCTCTCTACTGTATATAGCCTCTCTACTGTATATAGCCTCTACTGTATATAGCCTCTCTACTGTATATAGCCTCTCTAATGTATATAGCATCTACTGTATATAGTCTCTACTGTATATAGTCTCTCTACTGTATATAGCCTCTCTACTGTATATAGCCTCTCTACTGTATATAGCCTCTACTGTATATAGTCTCTCTACTGTATATAGCCTCTCTAATGTATATAGCCTCTCTAATGTATATAGCCTCTCTAATGTATATAGCCTCTCTACTGTATATAGCCTCTCTACTGTATATAGCCTCTCTAATGTATATAGCCTCTCTAATGTATATAGCCTCTCTAATGTATATAGCCTCTCTAATGTATATAGCCTCTCTAATGTATATAGCCTCTCTACTGTAAATAACCTCTCTACTGTATATAGCCTCTCTACTGTATATAACCTCTCTACTGTATATAGCCTCTCTACTGTATATAACCTCTCTACTGTATATAGCCTCTCTACTGTATATAGCCTCTCTACTGTAAATAACCTCTCTACTGTATATAGCCTCTCTACTGTATATAACCTCTCTACTGTATATAGCCTCTCTACTGTATATAACCTCTCTACTGTATATAGCCTCTCTACTGTATATAGCCTCTCTACTGTATATAGTCTCTCTACTGTATATAGCCTCTACTGTATATAGCCTCTCTAATGTATATAGCCTCTCTACTGTATATAGCCTCTACTGTATATAGTCTCTCTACTGTATATAGTCTCTCTACTGTATATAGTCTCTCTACTGTATATAGCCTCTCTAATGTATATAGCCTCTACTGTATATAGTCTACTGTATATAGTCTCTCTACTGTATATAGCCTCTCTACTGTATATAGTCTCTCTACTGTATATAGCCTCTACTGTATATAGTCTCTCTACTGTATATAGTCTCTCTACTGTATATAGTCTCTCTAATGTATATAGCCTCTACTGTATATAGTCTCTCTACTGTATATAGCCTCTCTAATGTATATAGTCTCTCTAATGTATATAGTCTCTCTACTGTATATAGCCTCTCTAATGTATATAGCCTCTACTGTATATAGTCTCTCTACTGTATATAGCCTCTCTACTGTATATAGTCTCTCTACTGTATATAGCCTCTACTGTATATAGTCTCTCTACTGTATATAGCCTCTCTACTGTATATAACCTCTCTACTATATATAGCCTCTCTACTGTATATAACCTCTCTACTGTATATAACCTCTCTACTGTATATAACCCCTCTACTGTATATAGCCTCTACTGTATATAGTCTCTCTACTGTATATAGTCTCTCTACTGTATATAGCCTCTCTACTGTATATAGCCTCTCTAATGTATATAGCATCTACTGTATATAGTCTCTACTGTATATAGTCTCTCTACTGTATATAGCCTCTCTACTGTATATAGCCTCTCTACTGTATATAGCCTCTCTACTGTATATAGTCTCTCTACTGTATATAGCCTCTCTACTGTATATAGCCTCTCTAATGTATATAGCCTCTCTAATGTATATAGCCTCTCTAATATATAGCCTCTCTACTGTATACATAGTCTACTGTATATAGTCTCTCTACTGTATATAGCCTCTCTAATGTATATAGCCTCTCTACTGTATATAGCCTCTCTATATGTATATAGCCTCTACTGTATATAGTCTCTCTACTGTATATAGTCTCTCTACTGTATATAGTCTCTCTACTGTATATAGTCTCTCTACTGTATATAGCCTCTACTGTATATAGCCTCTACTGTATATAGTCTCTCTACTGTATATAGCCTCTCTACTGTATATAGCTCTCTACTGTATATAGCCTCTACTGTATATAGCCTCTCTACTGTATATAGTCTCTCTCTCTACTGTATATAGTCTCTCTACTGTATATAGCCTCTCTATATGTATATAGCCTCTACTGTATATAGTCTCTCTACTGTATATAGTCTCTCTACTGTATATAGTCTCTCTACTGTATATAGCCTCTCTAATGTATATAGCCTCTACTGTATATAGTCTCTCTACTGTATATAGCCTCTCTAATGTATATAGTCTCTCTACTGTATATAGCCTCTCTAATGTATATATAACCTCTACTGTATATAGTCTCTCTACTGTATATAGCCTCTCTACTGTATATAGCCTCTCTACTGTATATAGTCTCTCTACTGTATATAGCCTCTCTACTGTATATAGTCTCTCTACTGTATATAGCCTCTCTACTGTATATAGCCTCTCTACTATATATAGCCTCTCTACTGTATATAACCTCTCTACTGTATATAGCCTCTCTACTGTATATAACCCCTCTACTGTATATAGCCTCTACTGTATATAGTCTCTCTACTGTATATAGTCTCTCTACTGTATATAGCCTCTCTACTGTATATAGCCTCTCTAATGTATATAGCATCTACTGTATATAGTCTCTACTGTATATAGTCTCTCTACTGTATATAGCCTCTCTACTGTATATAGCCTCTCTACTGTATATAGCCTCTACTGTATATAGCCTCTCTACTGTATATAGCCTCTCTAATGTATATAGCCTCTCTAATGTATATAGCCTCTCTACTGTATATAGCCTATATATAGCCTCTCTAATGTATATAGCCTCTCTACTGTATATAGTCTCTCTACTGTATATAGCCTCTCTACTGTATATAGCCTCTCTGTATATAGTATATATAGCCTCTACTGTATATAGCCTCTCTACTGTATATAGCCTCTACTGTATATAGCCTCTACTGTATATAGTCTCTCTACTGTATATAGTCTCTACTGTATATAGCTCTCTACTGTATATAGCCTCTCTACTGTATATAGCTCTACTGTATATAGTCTCTCTACTGTATATAGCCTCTACTGTATATAGTCTCTCTACTGTATATAGTCTCTCTACTGTATATAGTCTCTCTACTGTATATAGCCTCTCTAATGTATATAGCCTCTACTGTATATAGTCTCTCTACTGTATATAGCCTCTCTAATGTATATAGTCTCTCTACTGTATATAGCCTCTCTAATGTATATAGCCTCTACTGTATATAGTCTCTCTACTGTATATAGCCTCTCTACTGTATATAGTCTCTCTACTGTATATAGCCTCTACTGTATATAGTCTCTCTACTGTATATAGCCTCTCTACTGTATATAACCTCTCTACTGTATATAGCCTCTCTACTGTATATAACCTCTCTACTGTATATAACCTCTCTACTGTATATAACCTCTCTACTGTATATAACCCCTCTACTGTATATAGCCTCTACTGTATATAGTCTCTCTACTGTATATAGTCTCTCTACTGTATATAGCCTCTCTACTGTATATAGCCTCTCTACTGTATATAGCTCTACTGTATATAGCCTCTCTACTGTATATAGCCTCTCTAATGTATATAGCATCTACTGTATATAGTCTCTACTGTATATAGTCTCTCTACTGTATATAGCCTCTCTACTGTATATAGCCTCTCTACTGTATATAGCCTCTACTGTATATAGTCTCTCTACTGTATATAGCCTCTCTAATGTATATAGCCTCTCTAATGTATATAGCCTCTCTAATGTATATAGCCTTTCTAATGTATATAGCCTCTCTACTGTATATAGTCTCTCTACTGTATATAGCCTCTCTAATGTATATAGCCTCTCTAATGTATATAGCCTCTCTAATGTATATAGCCTCTCTAATGTATATAGCCTCTCTAATGTATATAGCCTCTCTACTGTATATAGCCTCTCTACTGTATATAGCCTCTCTACTGTATATAGCCTCTCTACTGTATATAGCCTCTCTATATGTATATAACCTCTCTACTGTATATAGCCTCTCTACTGTATATAGCCTCTCTCTCTACTGTATATAGCCTCTCTACTGTATATAGCCTCTCTACTGTATATAGCCTCTCTACTGTATATAGCCTCTCTACTGTATATAGCCTCTCTACTGTATATAGCCTCTCTAATGTATATAACCTCTCTACTATATATAGCCTCTCTACTGTATATAGCCTCTCTACTGTATATAGCCTCTCTACTATATATAGCCTCTCTACTGTATATAGCCTCTCTACTGTATATAGTCTCTCTACTGTATATAGCCTCTCTACTGTATATAGCCTCTCTACTGTATATAGCCTCTCTAATGTATATAGCCTCTCTACTGTATATAACCTCTCTACTGTATATAGCCTCTCTAATGTATATAGCCTCTACTGTATATAGCCTCTACTGTATATAGCCTCTCTAATGTATATAGCCTCTACTGTATATAGCCTCTAATGTATATAGCCTCTACTGTATATAGCCTCTCTACTGTATATAGCCTCTCTAATGTATATAGCCTCTACTGTATATAGCCTCTCTATGTATATAGCCTCTACTGTATATAGTATATATATAGTCTCTCTACTGTAAATAACCTCTCTAATGTATATAGCCTCTCTAATGTATATAGCCTCTCTAATGTATATAGCCTCTCTACTGTATATAGCCTCTCTAATGTATATAGTCTCTCTACTGTATATAGCCTCTCTACTGTATATAACCCCTCTACTGTATATAGTCTCTCTACTGTATATAGCCTCTCTAATGTATATAGTCTCTCTACTGTATATAGCCTCTACTGTATATAGCCTCTCTACTGTATATAGCCTGTCTAATGTATATAGCCTCTCTACTGTATATAGCCTCTCTACTGTATATAACCTCTCTAATGTATATAGCCTCTACTGTATATAACCTCTCTAATGTATATAGCCTCTACTGTATATAACCTCTCTACTGTATATAGCCTCTCTACTGTATATAGCCTCTCTAATGTATATAGCCTCTACTGTATATAACCTCTCTAATGTATATAGCCTCTACTGTATATAACCTCTCTACTGTA
>NC_060190.1:76829530-76834530 GCF_021184085.1 Oncorhynchus gorbuscha | reverse complement strand
ATCTCCTGGCTAACGCCTCTGTCCCGACGCAAGCACCAGTTAGCCTCGAGCTAGGCCCATCTCCTGGCTAACGCCTCTGTCCCGACGCAAGCACCAGTTAGCCTCGAGCTAGGCCCATCTCCTGGCTAACGCCTCTGTCCCGACGCAAGCACCAGTTAGCCTCGAGCGAGGCCCATCTCCTGGCTAACCGAAGAGGTATACCAGCTAATATGCAATTAAGGCTGTACACCCCACAGTGTTAAAACACCCCAAAATGAGTTAAGGTAACACTACAGGCGTTAATTCCCTAACACTGAGAAAGTGTAACAGCATCAGCTCCAAAAAAGTGTTAATTTAAGCCAGAATTTGCATCAGTCATAGTGTTGGTTTATCAACACTTTGAATAGTGTTAGTTTATCAACACTTTGAATAGTGTTAGTTTATCAACACTTTGAATAGTGTTCGTTTATCAACACTTTGAATAGTGTTCGTTTATCAACACTTTGAATAGTGTTAGTTTAACACTATTTTAGTGGGTCACATATTTGGTATTTGGTATTTTATTAGGATCCCTATAAGCTGTTGCCAAAGCAGCAGCTACTCTTCCTGGGGTCCACACAGAACACAGATCACCGAACACAGAACACAGAACACAGAACATGAAACACAGATCACAGAACACAGATCACAGAACACAGAACACAGAACACAGATCACAGAACACAGATCACAGAACACAGAGCACAGATCACAGAGCACAGAGCACAGAGCACAGAGCACAGATCACAGAGCACAGATCACAGAGCACAGAACACAGATCACAGATCACAGAACACAGATCACAGAGCACAGAACACAGAACACAGAGCACAGAACACAGAGCACAGAACACAGATCACAGAGCACAGAGCACAGAACAGAGCACAGAACACAGAGCACAGAACACAGAGCACAGAGCACAGAGCACAGAACACAGAACACAGAGCACAGAGCACAGAACACAGAGCACAGAGCACAGAGCACAGATCACAGAGCACAGAACGCAGAGCACAGAACACAGATCACAGAACACAGAGCACAGAGCACAGAGCACAGAGCACAGATCACAGAGCACAGAGCACAGAGCACAGAACACAGAGCACAGAGCACAGAGCACAGATCACAGAACACAGATCACAGAACACAGAGCACAGAGCACAGATCACAGAGCACAGATCACAGAGCACAGAGCACAGATCACAGAGCACAGAACGCAGAACACAGAACACAGATCACAGAACACAGAGCACAGAACACAGAGCACAGATCACAGAGCACAGAACACAGATCACAGAACACAGAGCACAGAACACAGATCACAGAACACATGAAACATGATATAATACAGAACATTTAATAGACAGGAACTGATCAATGACAGAACTACGTAGCCTACATATTAAACTACATACATTTTTTTAAAGGCTCACCTCTGTACATATCAACACATACACACACTATCTAGGTCCAATAGCCTACATATCAACACACACACACTATCTAGGTCCAATAGCCTACATATCAACACACGCACACTATCTAGGTCCAATAGCCTACATATCAACACACGCACACTATCTAGGTCCAATAGCCTACATATCAACACACACACACTATCTAGGTACAGTAGCCTCCATATCAACACATACACACACTATCTAGGTCCAGTAGCCTACATATCAACACACATACACACTATCTAGGTCCAATAGCCTACATATCAACACATACACACACACTATCTAGGTCCAGTAGCCTCCATATCAACACATACACACTATCTAGGTCAAATAGCCTACATATCAACACACACACACTATCTAGGTACAGTAGCCTCCATATCAACACACACACACTATCTAGGTCAAATAGCCTACATATCAACACACACACACTATCTAGGTCAAATAGCCTACATATCAACACACACACACTACCTAGGTACAGTAGCCTCCATATCAACACACACACACTATCTAGGTCCAATAGGGGAGAGGCTTTGTGCCGTGAGGTGTTGCTTTATCTGTTTTTTGAAACCAGGTTTGGCTGTTCACTTGAGCAATATGAGATGGAAGGAAGTCCCATGCAATAAGGGCTCTATATATTACTGTACACTTTCTTGAATTTGTTCTGGATTTGGGGACTGTGAAAAGACCCCTGGTGGCATGTCTGGTGGAATAAGTGTGTTTGTCAGAGCTGTGTGTAAGTTGACTACGCAAAAACAATTTGAGATTTTCAACACATTCATGCTTCTTAATGATCTAATTACATAGAAAGTGGGTGTGAGGGTTAATATTAATGTATGCAGGATACAGTAACCTTGGTCCCACATCTAACTGGTGGTGTGAAAATCAGAGATGTCAGATGGTTGACAACACTGCTATACCAGGCCTATCACAACACACAGACTCCTCAACACAACGGCTAAACCTTGACTGTTTGTAACGCAAAAGTTAATTACTATTTCGTTATCAAGTCACACCGGGATGTAAAAAAAATATATATATATACAGTGCCTTGCGAAAGTATTCGGCCCCCTTGAACCTTGCGACCTTTTGCCACATTTCAGGCTTCAAACATAAAGATATAAAAATGTATTTTTTTGTAAAGAATCTGTGGGACACAATCATGAAGTGGAACGACATTTATTGGATATATCAAACTTTTTTAACAAATCAAAAACTGAAAAATTGGGAGTGCAAAATTATTCAGCCCCTTTACTTTCAGTGCAGCAAACTCTCTCAAGAAGTTCAGTGAGAATCTCTGAATGATCCAATGTTGACCTAAATGACTAATGATGATAAATACAATCCACCTGTGTGTTATCAAGTCTCCGTATAAATGCACCTGCACTGTGATAGTCTCAGAGGTCCGTTAAAAGCGCAGAGAGCATCATGAAAAACAAGGAACACACCAGGCAGGTCCGAGATACTGTTGTGAAGAAGTTTAAAGCCGGATTTGGATACAAAAAGATTTCCCAAGCTTTAAACATCCCAAGGAGCACTGTGCAAGCGATAATATTGAAATGGAAGGAGTATCAGACCACTGCAAATCTACCAAGACTTGGACGTCCCTCTAAACTTTCAGCTCATACAAGGAGAAGACTGATCAGAGATGCAGCCAAGAGGCCCATGATTACTCTGGATGAACTGCAGAGATCTACAGCTGAGGTGGGAGACTCTGTCCATAGGACAACAATCAGTCATATATTGCACAAATCTGGCCTTATGGAAGAGTGGCAAGAAGAAAGCCATTTCTTAAAGATATCCATAAAAAGTGTTGTTTAAAGTTTGCCACAAGCCACCTGGGAGACACACCAAACATGTGGAAGAAGGTGCTCTGGTCAGATGAAACCAAAATTGAACTTTTTGGCAACAATGCAAAATGTTATGTTTGGCGTAAAAGCAACACAGCTCATCACCCTGAAAACACCATCCCCACTGTCAAACATGGTGGTGGCAACATCATGGTTTGGGCCTGCTTTCCTTCAGCAGGGACAGGGAAGATGGTTAAAATTGATGGGAAGATGGATGGAGCCAAATACAGGACCATTCTGGAAGAAAACCTGATGGAGTCTGCAAAAGACCTGAGACTGGGACGAAGATTTGTCTTCCAACAAGACAATGATCCAAAACATAAAGCAAAATCTACAATGGAATGGTTCAAAAATAAACATATCCAGGTGTTAGAATGGCCAAGTCAAAGTCCAGACCTGAATCCAATTGAGAATCTGTGGAAAGAACTGAAAACTGCTGTTCACAAATGCTCTCCATCCAACCTCACTGAGCTCGAGCTATTTTGCAAGGAGGAATGGGAAAAAATTTCAGTCTCTCGATGTGCAAAACTGATAGAGACATACCCCAAGCGACTTACAGCTGTAATCGCAGCAAAAGGTGGCGCTACAAAGTATTAACTTAAGGGGGCTGAATAATTTTGCACGCCCAATTCTTTTTTTTGTTAAAAAGGTTTGAAATATCCAATAAATGTCGTTCCACTTCATGATTGTGTCCCACTTGTCGTTGATTCTTCACAAAAAAAACAGTTTTATATCTTTATGTTTGAAGCCTGAAATGTGGCAAAAGTTCGCAAAGTTCAAGGGGGCCAAATACTTTCGCAAAGGCACTGTATTTTGTAAACGATGGTCATTTACCGTGAAATACACTATTCTAATCAAATTGTTGTTTATAGGATCTGAGAATTTATTTTTGTGATGCTGCGTATCTGAACAAAGACGGTATTATGAAGGATTATGGGTAGGATTTAGAACACATATGTCAGAGTCAAGGCCCGCGGGCCACATCCGGCCCGCGAGAAGGTTTTTTACGGCCCCTGGGATGATCTTGATTTGTTATTAGAACCGGCCCGCAGACCGCAGCAAGCCGGCAGCCCGCAGATCTTTTACACGCACCAATACTACATTTCCCACAATGCAACGGTGACGCACCGAGCAGTAGGCTGCTTCATTTCAATATTTATTGGCACAGCAGTTGTCAGCATCACAGTAAAATTAACTTTCAGATACCCATCAAAAATGGCAAAACGGAAGGTGGACACTGAGAACCGGGGGTTTCAAACAAGGTGGGAGTCGGAGTATTTGTTCACGGAGGTAGCTGGAAAACCTGTGTGTCTTCTGTGTGGAGAAAGTGTGGCGGTACTGAAAGAGTATAATCTGAGACGACATTATGAAACGAAACACGCGGACAAAAACAAGAATATGGACATGGAACAAAGGCTACAAAAGGCAGAGGAATTAAAACGAGGCCTCAAATCTCGACAGGCTCTGTTCAAAAAGCCAAATCACAAGGCCAGGCTGCTGTCAAGGCCAGTTTTATTTTGGCAGAAGAGATCGCTAAATCAGCCCGGCCATTTACGGAGGGGGATTTCATCAAAAACTGCATGATTAAAGTTTGTGACGAAGTTTGCCCAGAAAAAAGGCAACTCTTTTTAAATGTGAGTCTGAGCAGAAACACCATTGCCGAGAG
>NC_060190.1:76822030-76824530 GCF_021184085.1 Oncorhynchus gorbuscha | reverse complement strand
GAGAGAGAGAGACAGAAACAGAGACAGAGAGAGACAGAGGAGAGAGAGAGAGAGAGAGAGAGAGAGAGAGAGAGAGAGAGAGAGAGAGAGAGAGAGAGAGAGAGAGAGAGAGAGAGAGAGAGAGAGACAGAAACAGAGAGACAGAGGCAGAGAGAGACAGAGAGAGAGAGATAGACACAGAGACACAGAGAGAGAGATAGACACAGAGACAGAGACAGAGAGAGACAGAGAGACAGAAACAGAGAGACAGAGGCAGAGAGAGACAGAGAGAGAGAGATAGACACAGAGACAGAGACAGAGAGAGAGAGAGAGACAGAAACAGAGAGACAGAGGCAGAGAGAGACAGAGAGAGAGAGAGAGAGAGAGAGAGAGAGAGAGAGAGAGAGAGAGAGAGAGAGAGAGAGAGAGAGAGAGAGAGAGAGAGAGAGAGAGAGAGAGAGAGAGTGAGAGACAGAAACAGAGAGACAGAGGCAGAGAGAGACAGAGAGAGAGAGAGAGACAGAAACAGAGAGACAGAGGAAGAGAGAGACAGAGAGAGAGAGATAGACACAGAGAGAGAGAGAGAGAGAGAGAGAGAGAGAGAGAGAGAGAGAGAGAGAGAGAGAGAGAGAGAGAGAGAGAGAGAGAGAGAGAGACAGAAACAGAGAGACAGAGGCAGAGAGAGACAGAGAGAGAGAGATAGACACAGAGACAGAGACAGAGAGAGACAGAGAGAGAGAGAGAGAGAGAGAGAGAGAGAGAGAGAGAGAGAGAGAGAGAGAGAGAGAGAGAGAGACTCAGAGAGAGAGAGAGAGAGAAACAGAGAGAAAGAGTCAGAGAGAGACAGAGAGAGACAGAGAGAGAGAGAGAGAGAGAGAGAGAGAGAGAGAGAGAGAGAGAGAGAGAGAGAGAGAGAGAGAGAGACAGAGAGAGACAGAGAGACAGAGAAACAGAGAGACAGAGAGAGACAGAGAGAGACAGAGACAGAGACAGAGAGAGACAGAGAGAGACAGAGAAACAGAGAGACAGAGAGAGACAGAAACAGAAAGATATCTACTGGGTGAAATTCCACAGTGTGCCATCACAGCAGCAAGATTTGTGACCCGTTGCCACGAGAAAAGGGCAACCAGTGAAGAACAAACACCATTGTAAATACAACCCATATTTATGCTTATTTATTTTATCTTGTGTCCTTTAACTATTTGTACATTGTGTATATATATATACATATATATATATAATATGACATTTGTAATGTCTTTACTGTTTTGAAACTGTTGTATGTGTAATGTTTACTGTTAATTTTTGTTGTTTTTCACTTTATATATTCACTTTGTATGTTGTCTACCTCACTTGCTTTGGCAATGTTAACACATGTTTCCCATGCCAATAAAGCCCTTGAATTGAATTGAATTGAATTGAATTGAGAGACAGAGAGGGGAATGTAATGAGAGGAGAGTAGCAGAGAGAGACAGAGAGAGACAGAGAGAGACAGAAACAGAGTGAGAGAGAGAGAGACAGAGAGAGACAGAGAGAGACAGAGAGAGACAGAAACAGAGAGACAGAGAGAGACAGAAACAGAGAGAGAGAGACAGAGAGAGAGAGAGACAGAGAGAGACAGAAACAGAGAGAGAGAGACAGAGAGAGAGAGACAGAGAGAGACAGAGAGAGAGACAGAAGCAGAGAGAGAGAGACAGAGAGAGAGACAGAAGCAGAGAGAGAGAGACAGAGACAGAGAGAGAGAGAGAGAGAGAGAGAGAGAGAGAGAGAGAGACAGAAGCAGAGAGAGAGAGACAGAGACAGAGAGAGACAGAAACAGAGAGAGAGAGACAGAGAGAGAGAGACAGAGAGAGACAGAGAGAGAGACAGAAGCAGAGAGAGAGAGACAGAGACAGAGAGAGACAGAGAGAGAGAGAGAGACAGAAGCAGAGAGAGAGAGACAGAGACAGAGAGAGACAGAGAGAGACAGAGAGGGGAATGTAATGAGAGGAGAGTATAGCAGATGATGTGGCTGTGTCAGTTCCAAACAGAGCAGGATATATTCCTGAGTCTCTCATAATGTTCCCTTCCCATCAACACAAATCTATTTACAAACTCAAAAGAGGAGAAGCCAGCTCCTGATGCCAGGCCACTAAAGCAGAGGCAGCCTGTGACTTGCCCACACCTCTGTTGCTAAGAGCATGGCACTAGTTACGATAAAGTTGCGGGTTTCATTGCTGCAAGATCACATCCAAAAAGATGTGTACACTCACTCGAGGCGTCGATAGCTATATTATATATATATATATATATATATATATATATATATATTATATTATATGTCTTGGGACATCTTCATTTGTCTCAAGACATGGTGTTGGCTGGATATTGTAGTTAATTGACAGGTTTAGTGTGTGTTTTTTTTTTTAACTATCCTTGTGGGCACCAGAAGTGGAGACATTTTGCAGGTCTCCACGAGAAAAAAAAACATTATTTTAGGCTTAATGTTTAGGGTCAGGCTTAGGGTTCTAGGTTTAGGGTC
>NC_060190.1:76782030-76817030 GCF_021184085.1 Oncorhynchus gorbuscha | reverse complement strand
GGACTCTACCCACACACTGGACTCTACCCACACACTGGACTCTACCCACACACACTGGACTCTACCCACACACAATGGACTCTACCCACACACACTGGACTCTACCCACACACACTGGACTCTACCCACACACTGGACTCTACCCACACATACTGGACTCTACCCACACACACTGGACTCTAAACGCACAATGGACTCTACCCACACAATGGACTCTACCCACACACTGGACTCTACCCAACACACTGGACTCTACCCAACACACTGGACTCTACCCAACACACTGGACTCTACCCAACACACTGGACTCTACCCAACACACTGGACTCTACCAACACACTGGACTCTACCAACACACTGGACTCTACCCACACACTGGACTCTACCCACACACTGGACTCTACCCACACACACTGGACTCTACCCACACACACTGGACTCTACCCACACACACTGGACTCTACCCACACACACTGGACTCTACCCACACACACTGGACTCTACCCACACACACTGGACTCTACCCAACACACTGGACTCTACCCAACACACTGGACTCTACCCAACACACTGGACTCTACCCAACACACTGGACTCTACCCACACACTGGACTCTAAACACACACTGGACTCTAAACACACACTGGACTCTAAACACACACTGGACTCTACCCACACACTGGACTCTAAACACACACTGGACTCTAAACACACACTGGACTCTACCCACACAATGGACTCTACCCAACACACTGGACTCTACCCACACACTGGACTCTACCCAACACACTGGACTCTACCCAACACACTGGACTCTACCCAACACACTGGACTCTACCCAACACACTGGACTCTACCCAACACACTGGACTCTACCCAACACACTGGACTCTACCCACACACTGGACTCTATGTACACACTGGACTCTACCCAACACACTGGACTCTACCCACACACTGGACTATACCTCACACACTGGACTCTACCCAACACACTGGACTCTACCCAACACACTGGACTCTACCCACACACACTGGACTCTACCCAACACACTGGACTCTACCCAACACACTGGACTCTACCCAACACACTGGACTCTACCCAACACACTGGACTCTACCCAACACACTGGACTCTACCCAACACACTGGACTCTACCCAACACACTGGACTCTATCTACACACTGGACTCTATCTACACACTGGACTCTACCCAACACACTGGACTCTACGTACACACTGGACTCTACCCACACACTGGACTCTATGTACACACTGGACTCTACCCAACACACTGGACTCTACCCAACACACTGGACTCTATCTACACACTGGACTCTACCCAACACACTGGACTCTACCCAACACAATGGACTCTACCCAACACACTGGACTCTATGTACACACTGGACTCTACCCACACACTGGACTCTATGTACACACTGGACTCTACCCACACACACTGGACTCTACCCAACACACTGGACTCTACCCACACACTGGACTCTACCCACACACTGGACTCTACCCACACACTGGACTCTATGTACCCACACACTGGACTCTACCCACACACACTGGACTCTACCCAACACACTGGACTCTACCCACACACTGGACTCTACCCACACACTGGACTCTACCCACACACTGGACTCTACCCACACACTGGACTCTACCCAACACACTGGACTCTACCCACACACACTGGACTCTACCCACACACTGGACTCTACCCAACACACTGGACTCTACCCAACACACTGGACTCTACCCTACACACTGGACTCTACCCAACACACTGGACTCTAAACACACACTGGACTCTACCCACACAATGGACTCTACCCCCACACACTGGACTCTACCCACACACTGGACTCTACCCACACACTGGACTCTACCCACACACACTGGACTCTAAACACACACTGGACTCTACCCACACAATGGACTCTACCCGCACACTGGACTCTACCCGCACACTGGACACTACCCACACACTGGACTCTACGCACACACTGGACTCTACCCAACACACTGGACTCTAAACCACACTTGACTCTACCCACACAATGGACTCTACCCAACACACTGGACTCTACTGGACACTACCCACACACTGGACTCTACGTACACACTGGACTCTACCCAACACACTGGACTCTACCCAACACACTGGACTCTACCCAACACACTGGACTCTACCGTACACACTGGACTCTATGTACACACTGGACTCTAAACACACACTGGACTCTAAACAACACACTGGACTCTACCCAACACACTGGACTCTACCCAACACACTGGACTCTACCCACACACTGGACTCTACCCACACACTGGACTCTACCCACACACTGGACTCTAAACACACACTGGACTCTAAACACACACTGGACTCTACCCACACAATGGACTCTACCCACACAATGGACTCTACCCACACAATGGACTCTACCCACACACACTGGACTCTACCCACACACACTGGACTCTACCCACACACACTGGACTCTACCCACACACACTGGACTCTACCCACACACTGGACTCTACCCACACACTGGACTCTACCCACACACACTGGACTCTAAACACACACTGGACTCTACCCACACAATGGACTCTACCCAACACAATGGACTCTACCCAACACAATGGACTCTACCCAACACACTGGACTCTACCCACACACACTGGACTCTACCCACACACACTGGACTCTACCCAACACACTGGACTCTACCCAACAAACTGGACTCTACCCAACACACTGGACTCTACCCACACACTGGACTCTACCCACACACTGGACTCTACCCACACACTGGACTCTACCCACACACTGGACTCTACCCACACACTGGACTCTACCCACACACTGGACTCTACCCACACACTGGACTCTACCCACACACTGGACTCTACCCACACACACTGGACTCTACCCACACACACTGGACTCTACCCACACACACTGGACTCTACCCACACACACTGGACTCTACCCACACACACTGGACTCTACCCACACACTGGACTCTAAACACACACTGGACTCTACCCACACAATGGACTCTACCCACACACTGGACTCTAAACACACACTGGACTCTACCCACACAATGGACTCTACCCAACACACTGGACTCTACCCACACACTGGACTCTACCCACACACTGGACTCTACCCAACACACTGGACTCTACCCAACACACTGGACTCTACCTCTCACACTGGACTCTACCCAACACACTGGACTCTACCCAACACACTGGACTCTACCCAACACACTGGACTCTACCCAACACACTGGACTCTACCCAACACACTGGACTCTACCCACACACACTCTACCCACACACTGGACTCTACCCAACACACTGGACTCTACCCAACACACTGGACTCTACCCACACACTGGACTCTACCCACACACTGGACTGGACTCTACCCAACACACTGGACTCTACCCACACACTGGACTCTACCCAACACACTGGACTCTACCCAACACACTGGACTCTACACACACTGGACTCTACCCAACACACTGGACTCTACCCACACTGGACTCTACCCAACACACTGGACTCTACCCAACACACTGGACTCTACCCAACACACTGGACTCTACCCAACACACTGGACTCTACCCAACACACTGGACTCTACCCAACACACTGGACTCTACCCAACACACTGGACTCTACCCACACACTGGACTCTACCTACACACTGGACTCTACCCACACACTGGACTCTACCCACACACTGGACTCTACCCACACACTGGACTCTACCCACACACTGGACTCTACCCACACACTGGACTCTACCCACACACTGGACTCTACCCACACACTGGACTCTACCCACACACTGGACTCTACCCACACACTGGACTCTACCCACACACTGGACTCTACCCAACACACTGGACTCTACCCACACTGGACACTGGGACTCTACCCAACACACTGGACTCTACCCAACACACTGGACTCTACCCACACACACTGGACTCTACCGTACACACTGGACTCTACCCACACACACTGTACACACTGGACTCTAAACACACACTGGACTCTACCCACACACTGGACTCTACCCACACACTGGACTCTACCCACACACTGGACTCTACCCAACACACTGGACTCTACCCAACACACTGGACTCTACCCACACACACTGGACTCTACCCAACACACTGGACTCTACCCAACACACTGGACTCTACCCAACACACTGGACTCTACCCAACACACTGGACTCTACCCAACACACTGGACTCTACCCAACACACTGGACTCTACCCAACACACTGGACTCTACCCAACACACTGGACTCTACCCACACACTGGACTCTACCCACACACTGGACTCTACCCAACACACTGGACTCTACCCAACACACTGGACTCTACCCAACACACTGGACTCTACCCAACACACTGGACTCTACCTCTACCCAACACACTGGACTCTACCCAACACACTGGACTCTACCCAACACACTGGACTCTACCCAACACACTGGACTCTACCCAACACACTGGACTCTACCCAACACACTGGACTCTACCCAACACACTGGACTCTACCCAACACACTGGACTCTACCCACACACTGGACTCTACCCAACACACTGGACTCTACCCAACACACTGGACTCTACCCAACACACTGGACTCTACCCAACACACTGGACTCTACCTACACACTGGACTCTATCTACACACTGGACTCTACCCAACACACTGGACTCTACCCACACACTGGACTCTACCCAACACACTGGACTCTACCCACACACTGGACTCTATCTACACACTGGACTCTACCCAACACACTGGACTCTACCCACACACTGGACTCTACCCAACACACTGGACTCTACCCAACACACTGGACTCTACCCACACACTGGACTCTACCCAACACACTGGACTCTCAAAAAATGTATTCTGCATTGTTAGCCAAGTAGGTAAGCATTTTACTATTAGTCAACACATGTTGTTTACAAAGCATGTGACAATGACATTTTGATTTGATGGTACAAGACTGAATCCAACCTACAGTGTGGGAAGGCCTTAAGGAAGTTACAAATCCTCCATCCATCCATCCAGCCAACCCCTCTCCCTCTCCCCCCCCCCTCTCTCTCTCTCTCTCTCTCTCTCTCTCTCTCTCTCTCTCTCTCTCTCTCTCTCTCTCTCTCTCTCTCTCTCTCTCTCTCTCTCTCTCTCTCTCTCTCTCTCTCTCTCTCTCTCTCTCTCTCTCTCTCTCTCTCTCTCTCTCTCTCTCTCTCTCTCTCTCTCTCTCTTACTCATTTACCCCAGGGTAACAAGCTGCATCATGGGAACCAGGTGTTGTTTTTACAGGGTCAACCCACATATAACAAGTCCTATAAAAATAGACAAAACAAGTCCTCGAGAGAAGAAACACATTTTTCCCTCTGTCTGTCTTACTTCTCTTTCTCTGTCACCATCTCTAATCTCTCCATCCTTTCATCTCTTTCTCTGTCACACACACAAACAGTGTGGAGAGGAGTGGAGTGGGAAGCCCAGCCTAGCTCTGTGGCATGGTTGAAAAGCTCTCTGCCTGCAATCTGTCAGCCTGATCTGCTGGAGCTCTGGGCTCTCTGAGCACACACACACACACACACACCACACCACACCACCCCCACCACACCCACCACACCACACACACACTCCAGCTTTGCCAGGGGATCTCTTAATGAGGTCACTTGCACTTATCTGCAGAGGCTGGGGGTGAGACGGCCTCACAAACACACACACGCCTGCTGTGGGCTCTTCCTCCCTTTCCCTCCCCTTCTCATCCTGCCCCCGACACTCAGCTCTCATCATTCCTCTCTCTCTCTCTCTCTCTCTCTCTCTCTCTCTCTCTCTCTCTCTCTCTCTCTCTCTCTCTCTCTCTCTCTCTCTCTCTCTCTCTCTCTCTCTCTCTCTCTCTCTCTCTCTCTCTCTCTCTCTCTCTCTGACACAGCATATAACAGCATCTTTAGATAGGTAGAGCCAGCAGCCTGACAGGTGCGCCCATGTGCTGGGTACAATAAAAGGCCACTCTAAAATGTGCCATTTTGTCACACAACACAATGCTACAGATGTCTCATGTTTTGAAGGAATGTGCAATTGGCATGTTGACTGCGGGAATGTCCACCAGAGCTGTTGCCAGGGAATTGAATGTTAATTTCTCTACCATAAGCTGTGTCCAACATCATTTTTTTAAATGTGGCAGTACATCCAACTGGCCGCAGACCACGTGTAACCACGCCAGCCCAGGACCTCCTCAACCACAGACCAGCCAGCAGGACCTCCTCAACCACAGACCACGTGTAACCACGCCAGCCCAGGACCTCCTCAACCACAGACCACGTGTAACCACGGACCTCCTCAGCCACAGGACCTCCTCAACCACAGACCACGTGTAACCACGCCAGCCCAGGACCTCCTCAACCACAGACCACGTGTAACCACGCCAGCCCAGGACCTCCTCAACCACAGACCACGTGTAACCACGCCAGCCCAGGACCTCCTCAACCACAGACCACGTGTAACCACGCCAGCCCAGGACCTCCTCAACCACAGACCCACGTGTAACCACGCCAGCCCAGGACCTCCTCAACCACCAGCCCAGGACCTCCTCAACCACAGACCACCACAGTGTAACCACGCCAGCCCAGGACCTCCTCAACCACAGACCACGTGTAACCACGCCAGCCCAGGACCTCCTCAACCACAGACCACGTGTAACCACACCAGCCCAGGACCTCCTCAACCACAGACCACGTGTAACCACCAATCCTCAACCTTTAGTTTGAAATGTACTGGACAGATGGCTGATGTCAGGATGAGAACCACGAATCCCAGTCCCATGGTGATGGTGGTGGGGTTATGGTGTGGGCAGGCATAAGCTACGCACAACGGAAACAACTGCATTTTAACGATGGTCATTTGAATGCACAGAAATACTGTGAAGAGATCCTGAGGCCCGTTGTCATGCCATCCATTCTCAGGTAATTCTCAGGTCAACAAGCATTCTCAGGTAATTCTCAGGTCAACAACCATACTCAGGTCAACAAGCATTCTCAGGTCAACAACCATTCTCAGGTAATTCTCAGGTCAACAACCATACTCAGGTCAACAAGCATTCTCAGGTCAACAACCATTCTCAGGTCAACAAGCATACTCAGGTCAACAACCATTCTCAGGTAATTCTCAGGTCAACAAGCATTCTCAGGTAATTCTCAGGTCAACAACCATTCTCAGGTAATTCTCAGGTCAACAAGCATTCTCAGGTAATTCTCAGGTCAACAAGCATTCTCAGGTAATTCTCAGGTCAACAAGCATTCTCAGGTAATTCTCAGGTCAACAAGCATTCTCAGGTAAGGCCTTTAGTTAGGGCCCAGTTATCCTCAGCCTTTAGTTAGGGCCCAGTTATCCTCAGCCTTGAGTTAGGGCCCAGTTATCCTCTGCCTTTAGTTACAGCAGTAGTATACAGCAGTAGTATACAGCAGTAGTGTACAGCAGTAGTGTACAGCAGTAGTATACAGCAGTAGTATACAGCAGTAGTATACAGCAGTAGTGTACAGCAGTAGTATACAGCAGTAGTATACAGCAGTAGGGTTGTGCAGTAGTATACAGTAGTAGTATACAGCAGTAGTATACAGCAGTAGTATACAGCAGTAGTGTACAGCAGTAGTATACACCAGTAGTATACAGCAGTAGTATACACCAGTAGGGTACAGCAGTAGTATACAGCAGTAGTATACAGCAGTAGTATACAGCAGTAGTGTACAGCAGTAGTATACAGCAGTAGTGTACAGCAGTAGTATACACCAGTAGTATACAGCAGTAGTGTACAGCAGTAGGGTACAGCAGTAGTATAGCGCAGTAGTATACAGCAGTAGTATATCCTCAGGCGCAGTAGTATAGCGCCCAGTATCCTCTGCAGTATACAGCAGTAGTATACAGCAGTAGCATACAGCAGTAGGGCCCAGTATCAGCAGTAGTATCCTCTGCAGTAGGGCCAGTTATCCTCAGCAGTAGTATACAGCAGTAGCATACAGCAGTAGTATACAGCAGTAGCATACAGCAGTAGCAGTTACAGCAGTAGTATACAGCAGTAGCATACAGCAGTAGTATACAGCAGTAGCATATCAGCAGTAGCATACAGCAGTAGTATACAGCAGTAGTATACAGCAGTAGTATACAGCAGTAGTATACAGCAGTAGTATAAGATCAGCAGTAGCAAGTGCAGGGATATCCAACCATTTTAATATTGTAGATCAGTAGTATACAGCAGTAGTATACAGCAGTAGCATTACAGCAGTAGCATACAGCAGTAGAATAACAGCAGTAGCAAAAATACAAATGTCAGTAGTGGTGCAGTAGTAAAGTGACAGCATTAGATTTGGGGTTAGCAGTAGTATACAGCAGTAGTATACAGCAGTAGTATACAGCAGTAGTATAGCAGCAGTAGCATACAGCAGTAGCATAAAAATCAGCAGTATTTTCATACAGCAGTAGTATACAGCAGTATAAGTAGAACTACAGCAGTGAGTATACAGCAGTAGTATACAGCAGTAGGGTAGATCAGCCAGCTAGTATACAGCAGTAGTATACAGCAGTAGCATAGTTACAGCAGCGTATACACATTAGCAGCAGTAGTATACAGCAGTAGCATACAGCAGTAGGGTACAGCAGTAGTATACAGCAGTAGGGTACAGCAGTAGTATACAGCAGTAGTATACAGCAGTAGTATACAGCAGTAGCAGCAGTAGTATACAGCAGTAGTATACAGCAGTAGCATACAGCAGTAGCATACAGCAGTAGTATACAGCAGTAGTATACAGCAGTAGCATACAGCAGTAGCATACAGCAGTAGTATACAGTAGTAGTATACAGCAGTAGCATACAGCAGTAGTATACAGCAGTAGGGTAGAGTAGCATTAAGGTACCAGATGGTCTGACACTAAAGCCGGTTCAGACAGAGGAAGTAGAGCTGCAGATTAAGCCACCGCTACAGAGGCTTAATCAGGACTAATCTCTATCAACTAAGGTTGATGGATCACGTGACGCCAGCAAACAGCTTCATATGGACATAAAAAATAACAATTAATTTTTTGCAATTATTTTAGAAGTAATAATAATAATAATACAAACAATTAAAGGTTTTTATTCTAATCTAATTCAACCTAGCACTGTCAACATCCACCAAACCACACAGCTAGAGGTCAGGGGTTAGGGTTCAGGAGTTAGGGACCATCCATGTCCTGCTGCCTTGCAGTGCTGTCACACTTGGCAGGTTGGTGATGTCAGGAAGCGTCCCAGTCTGTCACCCAAAACTGACAGGACGTCCCCATGTGCCAACACGGCCCAGGCACACAGAGAGGAAAGCTGGCAGGCAGGGAGACCAGGCATATAGGCACGGGGGGGCGGGCGTGCAGGGAGGGATGGAGACGATCTGTCGCAGCCCTGTTCCCCAACGCCAGGACCCCAGAGGCCCACAGGCTGTTAACAGTGACCGGCAGACAGACTGTACGTATGCATGAATGGAACAAAACGGTATGGCCTTCTACCTCAGTGCATCTAGACAGTCTGTACTTTCACAAAGCCAGCAGACAGGATCTATACAAGACAAAGTTTGTGTACGCATAAATGGATGTAACAAACTACCTCTAGGAATGTTTTATTATTTTACCTTTATTTAACTAGGCAAGTCAGTTGAGAACTAATTCTTATTTTCAATGACGGCCAAGGAACAGTGGGTTAACTGCCTGTTCAGGGGCAGAACGACAGATTTGCACCTTGTCAGCTCGGGGATTTGAACTTGCAACCTTTCGGTTACTAGTCCAACACTCTAACCACTAGGCTACCCTGCCGCCCCAGGAATGAAGGAGGGCCACTGCAATCAGACACACGCTGTACAATACTGAACCGTGTCCCGTTAGACGGTCCAGGTTAGTGGTAGAGCATGTGTTATCACACTCTCTTCATTTTCCCAATTAGAGCATTTGACACTTTTGTCATAAGAAAGCTGTTGGATGTCAGAGAGGGTAATAATGACAAGATGACGATCATAAAAATCTACGAATATCTCTTTAATGTTGCAACGCAAAGCCAATGATACTGTAAAGCTTTACCGTGATCAAGACATCTGATCTGAAAAGGATCTTATTACAGAACTACCACATATGATCTGAAAGGCAGTCAAGTATAGAACAGACTACCACATCTTCACTGTATAATCTCTAAGCGTTGTTTAACACCAAAACAAAATGGCAGACAATATGTTGCTGTCTGTATGAGATTGCTTTTCTTCTAAAAACACATCTGTGCTGCCTCTTCATGGTTTTCCGAAGAGGGATGGGGTTCGGGTTTGTCGTAGCAATAGAGGGATTTTATAGTTCTCTGATATTTGGTGTTAACTGGACACTGGACAAGGAGAAAGAGAGAGAAAGAGAGAGAGAGAGAGAGAGAGAGAGAGAGAGAGAGAGAGAGAGAGAGAGAGAGAGAGAGAGAGACAGAGAGAGAGAGAGAGACAGCAGAGAGAGAGAGAGAGCAGAGAAAGAGAAAGAGACAGAGAGAGAGATACAGAGAGAGACAGAGAGAGAGAGAGAGAGAGAGAGAGAGAGAGAGAGAGAGAGAGAGAGAGAGAGAGAGAGAGAGAGAGAGAGAGAGAGAGAGAGAGAGAGAGAGAGAGAGAGAGACAAAGATGGAGGAAGAGGAAGAGGAAGTGCAAAAGAGGAAGAGAGGAAGAGGGGAAGGAAGAAGAAGGTGAAGTGGGAAGAGAGGTAGAGGGAGAAAGGGAGGTGTTGGTGAGTTAGTGTGAAAGAGAACAGAGGTGTTGGATCAAATCTCCTGAGGCAGACAGTCTTCACACACACACACACACACACACACACACACACACACACACACACACACACACACACACACACACACACACACACACACACACACACACAAATACACACGCCTCACTCTTCACACATTCACAGATTAGACAGAGGAATACAGTGAAAGCTTACAGTACGGGGTGATAGGAAGCCCAGCCGTTAAGACTGTTGGACCAGTAACTGAAAGGTTTGTGGTTCAAATCCCTGAGATGGTCCTATAAGTGGCTCTGGATGAGAGTGACTAACTCAGTAAAAACAGGCCTCATGCCAGACAGTAGAGGGCACAATTAGAGAAGTGGGTAACGTCCGAACAGCCTACACTCCCGCCTGTATGCACCTGCTATCGTAAGTGGCGCACATACATTTGGAGTCACCCTGTCTGCAGTAGGAATGTATGTGTGGTCATGAGAAAGGCTGATTGAGCCGACTCAGCAGTATTGGACCCCCCGTAGCTGCTTACGGTTACTCGCATAACGAACTAATTTATAAAAACGCCCTGACCAAACTGACTACTTCAGGAAACAGGGCTTTAGGAAACAGGGCTTCAGGAAACAGTGCTTCAGGAAACAGGTTTTCAGGAAACAGTGCTTCAGGAAACAGTGCTTCAGGAAACAGGGCTTCAGGAAACAGTGCTTCAGGAAACAGGGCTTCAGGAAACAGGGCTTCAGGAAACAGGGCTTCAGGAAACAGTGCTTCAGGAAACAGGGCTTCAGGAAACAGTGCTTCAGGAAACAGTGCTTCAGGAAACAGTGCTTCAGGAAACAGTGCTTCAGGAAACAGGGCTTCAGGAAACAGGGTTTCAGGAACCAGGGCTTCAGGAAACAGTGCTTCAGGAAACAGGGCTTCAGGAAACAGGGCTTCAGGAAACAGTGCTTCAGGAAACAGTGCTTCAGGAAACAGTGCTTCAGGAAACAGTGCTTCAGGAAACAGGGCTTCAGGAAACAGTGCTTCAGGAAACAGTGCTTCAGGAAACAGTGCTTCAGGAAACAGTGCTTCAGGAAACAGTGCTTCAGGAAACAGTGCTTCAGGAAACAGGGCTTCAGGAAACAGGGTCCAGGAAACACTAAAGCCAGCTAGCTACTGATGCAACCCTAAGTAACAGTACAGATGAAGATGAACAATGACCAGGCCTACTGTACATCTTACTGTAGAAATGATCAGGCCTACTGTATATCTCACTGTAGAAATTATCAGGCCTACTGTATATCTTACTGTAGAAATGATCAGGCTTACTGTACATCTCACTGTAGAAATGATCAGGCCTACTGTACATCTTACTGTAGAAATGATCAGGCCTACTGTACATCTCACTGTAGAAATGATCAGGCCTACTGTACATCTTACTGTAGAAATGATCAGGCCTACTGTACATCTTACTGTAGAAATGATCAGGCCTACTGTACATCTCACTGTAGAAATGATCAGGCCTACTGTATATCTTACTGTAGAAATGATCAGGCCTAATGTATATCTTACTGTAGAAATGATCAGGCCTAATGTATATCTTACTGTAGAAATGATCAGGCCTACTGTATATCTTACTGTAGAAATGATCAGGCCTAATGTATATCTTACTGTAGAAATGATCAGGCCTAATGTATATCTTACTGTAGAAATGATCAGGCCTACTGTACATCTTACTGTAGAAATGATCAGGCCTACTGTACATCTTACTGTAGAAATGATCAGGCCTACTGTACATCTCACTGTAGAAATGATCAGGCCTACTGTATATCTTACTGTAGAAATGATCAGGCCTAATGTATATCTTACTGTAGAAATGATCAGGCCTAATGTATATCTTACTGTAGAAATGATCAGGCCTACTGTATATCTTACTGTAGAAATGATCAGGCCTAATGTATATCTTACTGTAGAAATGATCAGGCCTAATGTATATCTTACTGTAGAAATGATCAGGCCTACTGTACATCTTACTGTAGAAATGATCAGGCCTACTGTACATCTTACTGTAGAAATGATTCAGGCCTACTGTACATCTTACTGTAGAAATGATCAGGCCTACTGTACATCTTACTGTAGAAATGATCAGGCCTACTGTACATCTTACTGTAGAAATGATCAGGCCTACTGTACATCTCACTGTAGAAATGATCAGGCCTACTGTATATCTTACTGTAGAAATGATCAGGCCTAATGTATATCTCACTGTAGAAATGATCAGGCCTACTGTATATCTTACTGTAGAAATGATCAGGCCTAATGTATATCTTACTGTAGAAATGATCAGGCCTACTGTATATCTTACTGTAGAAATGATCAGGCCTAATGTATATCTTACTGTAGAAATGATCAGGCCTAATGTATATCTTACTGTAGAAATGATCAGGCCTACTGTATATCTTACTGTAGAAATGATCAGGCCTACTGTATATCTTACTGTAGAAATGATCAGGCCTACTGTATATCTTACTGTAGTAATGATCAGGCCTAAACTGTTTGAAGCGAGATGCTTTTTGAGGCAAACCCAGCAGGAAGTGGTCGCCTGCCTGACTGACAAAGCACTAGATGTTCCGATCCAGTTTGGCACCACACATCTATGTGAGTCAAGGTTCTCAAATCTGACATGCTTTAAAAAACAAGTCCAGAAACAGTTTGAAGGCTGAGCATCACCTCAGTGTTACACTGTCAAAAACAGAGCCCAGAATAGACATGCTCTCATTAGGACTGTGTGTTTTCTGGTCTACATCTGTGTGATGTGATCACTGAGTTTATTCCAGTTCACAATTAAAAATATGTATTTTAACAGCAACAGTTCCAATCTAGACTCTCTTTCAACAATAATTTCTACAGTAAATAATTTCTACAGTGTGTACAATAGGCCTGATCATTTTTCATCTGTACTGTTACTTAGGGTTGCACTATCAAATAGCCTGTGTGTGTGTGTGTTCTGTTATTCATCTGTGTGATGTGATCAATCAGTTAATTCCAGTTCAGAATGCAAATTATTTATTGTATTTTCACAACAACAGGTCCAACCTAGACAGATATGTAAGAGTGTTTTTAATAAGGGGAAATAAACATTAATACATATATTTAATATATATACGTATATTTATGTTTAATTTCATTGTTACTTGTTTTTGTCTATATTGCATTTGTTTTAGGCATAAGGGCAATGAAATGTACCGATATTTATGTATAGTTGCATATTTTCCTAAGCTTGGGTCCCATGAAAACACAGAATTTCTCATTTGGGTCCCAGGCTAAAAAAGTTGAAGAACCCCTGATATAGGGAATAGTGTTGTTACCATACTAGATTTTTGACATCGATACTGATACCAGGTTTAGCATCACGATACTCGAAACCAAAACGATACCCCAACAACAAAAATAAGGTGTATTAAGCCCAGAATGCCACTTGATCCAGAAAGGTAAACTCAGCTACTGCTCTGATCAATCGTTTTGACTTCCATCTCAACATTTTTATGTCAATTATCTTTTAAAGGCAGTATGTATGCATTAATGAATCACTTATACAATCATTCAATCAATTTGACTTAGTTTTTACCAATCTAATTACAAAACAACATAAATTCAATGAATCTATTTGAATGTTTTATCTTTATTGATAGACTGGGTAAATCAGGATGTAGCCCACATCTAATTCACAATACATGTTATTATTCAATAGGAGAGTGTGAGTTAATGACCGTGTTTTAACTGATTTCATGGGGCTACAGATGACAAACAACCCTTCCATTTTAGGACTTATGTTATTGGCAACTGCTAACTGATTTAAAATGTTTTCTTTAACCTTTCTTTAACCTTTATTTAACTAGGCAAGTCAGTTAAGAACACATTGTTATTTACAAGGACGGCCTAACCAGGCCAAACCAGGCCAAACCGGACGACGCTGGGCCAACTGTGCACCGACCCTAAGGGACTCCTAAACAAGGCCGGTTGTCATACAGCCTCAAATCAAATGTTATTGGTCACGTACACATGGTTAGCAGAAGTTAATGCGAGTGTAGCGAAATGCTTCTAGCTCCAACAGTGCAGTAATATCTAACAAGTAATCTAACAATTCCACAACAACTACCTAATACACACAAGTGTAAAGGGATGGAATAAGAATATATACATGTAAATATAGGGATGAGCGATGACAGAGCGGCATAGGCAAGATACAAATGATGGCATAAAATACAGTATATACACTAGTGATCCATTTATTAAAGTGGCCAATGATTTCAAATCTGTATATAGGGCAGCAGCCTCTCTGAGTTAGTGATGGCAGTTTAACAGTCTGATGGCCTTGAGATAGAAGCTGTTTTTCAGTCTCTCGGTCCCAGCTTTGATGCACCTGTACTGACCTCGCCTTCTGGATGATAGCGGGGTGAACAGGCTGTGGCTCGGGTGGTTGTTGTCCTTGATGATCTTTTTGGCCTTCCTGTGACATCGGGTGGTGTAGGTGTCCTGGAGGGCAGGTAGTTTGCCCCCGGTGATGCGTTGTGCAGACCGCACCACCCTCTGGAGAGCCCTGTGGTTGTGGGCGGTGCAGTTGCCCGTACCAGGCAGTGATACAGCCCAACAGTATGCTCTCAATTGTGCATCTGTAGAAGTTTGTGAGGGTTTTAGGTGACAAGCCAAATTTCTTCAGCCTCCTGAGGTTGGGTGGGTGGACCATTTCAGTTTGTCCGTGATGGAATTGAAGCAGGTGTCTGTAGTGACACCTCTAGCACTGAGATGCAGGACCTTAGACAGCTGCGCCACTTGGGAGCCCAATTTTACTGTACTGAACAACAACATTTGCATAGAAGAAACAGTAAAACATTTTTTATTGTGCGAAGCAGAATAGAACCCCACAGTATAAGTCATAATACCCATAAAACCTAGTGGTCAAACAGGGAAATGGTTCCAATCGTTCTTCCACCATACATTTTTCCCATAGGGGATTTTATAAAAACATAAAATAAGGGCTATTTTTGCATGTAGGCTTACCCTGGAGTGACGTTTTAATAACCATGTATCTCTCTCTAGGACAAAGTGACTTTTGACAATATATTTGCCTATATTTACCCCCCCCCCAAAAAAAATGTTTTAATGCTAATTAGTTGCTAATGTGGCTATCATAAAGAACTACAAATGCCATGATGTGGACGAGACTACTGAAGCAAGGCAAATAATCTCTGGATTAATTATCTAATGTTAGCTGAATGTAGTAATGGATAAATTGGCAAAAATGTATTTAAATGGACAATTCTGTGAACTGTCTTGTGCAAGTTTGAAACTGACACAATACCCGTTAGCAAAGGTGTCAGCTAGAGATGACTTGCAGGAGCTTGCATGATGTCTATGTAACGGATGTGAAATGGCTAGCTAGTTAGCGGTGGTGCGCGCTAATATCATTTCAATCGGCGGCGTCACTCACTTTGAGATCTTGACGTAGTGGTTCCCCCCTTTGCTCTGCAACGGCCGCGGCTTTTGTGGAGCGATGGGTAACGAAAGCTTCGTGGGTGTCAGTTGTTGATGTGTGCAGAGGGTCCCTGGTTCGCGCGAGGGGACGGACTAAAGTTATACTGTTACATCTACCTTGACACTAATTTGCATTTTGTTTTTAAATCTGAGAGTAAATAGAGATTAAAATATTGATAGAACTCACCTTGTCTACATGCTGCATTGCATCATTCAAGTGTGTTAACTTCTGTGCAGCATGAGTGGGGAGCTGAATATGCAGCCCAGACTCCCAGTGCAGCATGAGTGGGGAGCTGAATATGAAGCCCAGACTCCCAGTGCAGCATGAGTGGGGAGCTGAATATGCAGCCCAGACTCCCAGTGCAGCATGAGTGGGGAGCTGAATATGAAGCCCAGACTCCCAGTGCAGCATGAGTGGGGAGCTGAATATGCAGCCCAGACTCCCAGTGCAGCATGAGTGGGGAGCTGAATATGCAGCCCAGACTCCCAGTGCAGCATGAGTGGGGAGCTGAATATGCAGCCCAGACTCCCAGTGCAAAGCTAGCAGTGTATGAGTAAGTGGAGCAGGCCTTTACTTTGCCCTATAAAAAGGGGCTGCGACTGACAGACACACTTGATCTTCTTACGTGAGACGCATTTGAAAGAGGTACCAAACGTAACAAAACAATGATAGTATGAACGAACCAGTGTTTTTTGGGGGAGGCTATAAAGTACAGAAGTTTCAATATACCGTGCAACATTAATAGGGTACCATTTGAAACACAGCCTTAGATTCCTTGTGCAAGGCTGTCTACAGCAGTCATATCAGCCTGTTCATGACAGTGACGTGCTATCTAAGGGAGAGATGGAGGAGGACAGGGGTACAGTATACTGCACAGGCAGCAAAACATGCCACTAAAAAGACAAAGTAAATAGCTCTTTCTGCTCTCCTCCTGAAAAACAAAAAGGACAAAGTAAATATCTCTTTCTGCCCTCCTCCTGAAAAACTAAAAGGACAAAGTAAATAGCTCTTTCTGCTCTCCTCCTGAAAAACTAAAAGGACAAAGTAAATAGCTCTTTCTGCTCTCCTCCTGAAACACTAAAAGGACAAAGTAAATAGCTCTTTCTGCCCTCCTCCTGAAAAACTAAAAGGACAAAGTAAATATCTCTTTCTGCCCTCCTCCTGAAAAACTAAAAGGACAAAGTAAATATCTCTTTCTGCCCTCCTCCTGAAAAACTAAAAGGACAAAGTAAATATCTCTTTCTGCCCTCCTCCTGAAACACTAAAAGGACAAAGTAAATATCTCTTTCTGCCCTCCTCCTGAAAAACTAAAAGGACAAAGTAAATATCTCTTTCTGCCCTCCTCCTGAAAAACTAAAAGGACAAAGTAAATATCTCTTTCTGCCCTCCTGAAAAACTAAAAGGACAAAGTAAATATCTCTTTCTGCCCTCCTCCTGAAAAACTAAAAGGACAAAGTAAATATCTCTTTCTGCCCTCCTCCTGAAAAACTAAAAGGACAAAGTAAACATCTCTTTCTGCCCTCCTCCTGAAAAACTAAAAGGACAAAGTAAATATCTCTTTCTGCCCTCCTCCTGAAAAACTAAAAGGACAAAGTAAATATCTCTTTCTGCCCTCCTCCTGAAACACTAAAAGGACAAAGTAAATATCTCTTTCTGCCCTCCTCCTGAAAAACTAAAAGGACAAAGTAAATATCTCTTTCTGCCCGCCTCCTGAAAAACTAAAAGGACAAAGTAAATATCTCTTTCTGCCCTCCTCCTGAAAAACTAAAAGGACATAGTAAATATCTCTTTCTGCCCTCCTCCTGAAAAACTAAAAGGACAAAGTAAATATCTCTTTCTGCCCTCCTACTGAAAAACTAAAAGGACAAAGTAAATATCTCTTTCTGCCCTCCTCCTGAAAAACTAAAAGGACAACAAACAAACAAAAACTGCTGTCTTTTATGGCTTGGAGACACTGCAGACGTTGTCTGCATTTGGGGCTTACCTGATACCTGATAGTACGAACTGGCCATGACTGACCCAGCAGACTTGGACCAGCTGCTCAACGCCATCTCCTATATATAATAATAATAATATCTCCTCTCAGGGAGCCACCATTGGTAGGCACGAGGAATAGCTTCGTGGCCTTATGGAGGGGTCCACACCTTGGCCGAAGGCCATGACCAGGCATTGGACATCTTGCTGGAACAATTCCGCGGGTTGGCTGAGAGGCAGCCTACTACGACGATAACCTTACAGCCCCTCAGTAACTCGGCTGTTAACAGCGTCGCCTCACCGGTCATTCTGCCTTCCCGGGAATCCCCGCTTACCGCCCCTAGAATGCTTCAATGCAGAGCAGGGCACCTGTCGGGCATTTCTAGCTGAGTGTGGCCTCACCTTTGAGTTTCAGCCCTCCTCCTTCCCCTCGGATCGATCGAAGATAGCGTACCTTATCACGCTGATGTCCGGGAGGGCGCTCACCTGGGCTACAGCTTTATGGGAGCAACAGCTGGCCATATGCATCCGTCTGGAGGAGTTCGTGGGAGAGGTCAAAAAGGTGTTTGATGCTGCATTCTCTGGGAGAGAGGCTGCCCGGAAGTTACTCCAGCTTCGGCAGGACTCCCGCAGAGTGGCAGACTATGAACCTGGAAGCTACTCGAGCTACGGCAGGACTCCCGCAGTGTGGCAGACTATGAACCTGGAAGCTACTCGAGCTACGGCAGGACTCCCGCAGTGTGGCAGCCTATGAACCTGGAAGCTACTCCAGCGTCGGCAGGACTCCCGCAGTGTGGCAGACTATGCGGTGGATTTCTGCACGTTGGCAGCTGAGAGTGCCTGGAACCAGGAAGTGCTGTTCGACATGTTCCTACACAGAGTTCCGGAGGAGGTCAAGGACGAGCTTGCAGCCCTTAAATTACAGATGGATCTTGATTCCCTCGTCGCCCTGACCATCAGGATCGATGGGCGACTACGGGAATGACGGAGGGAGAGAAGATTCGATGTCACTTGCCCGTCCAAGGATGCCACCTCACCCCCGAGGCATCCCGTAAGTCCCCGACGGCCCCATTGCCAAGAGAACGCGAGGCCAAAAGAGGTTCCCTGAGAGTCGCCGAAGACAGCCGAGACACCGATTCCCGAGCCTATGCAACTAGGCAGAGCTGGGTTGTCTCCAGCGGAATGGCTATACAGGCTGAACACTAAGAGTTGCCTGTATTTCGGGACTCGTGGTCATTTTGTGTTCTCTTGTCCATTAAAAGACCAGGCTCCCTGGTAGGAGCGAGTATTATGGTAGGCCATATGGAGAACATTTCTCCTTCCCTTACATGTACTCTGCTTCAAGCCATTATGCTGTGGGGAAACCAGTCAAAATCTCCCCTGGACCTCATCGACTCTGGGGCCGATGAGAGCTTGATGGACTCTACCCTGGCATCCGAGCTGTGAATCCCCACTCAGCCCCTCTCCATTCCCATGGATGTTAGAGCACTGGACGGGCGCTTTATAGGCTGGGTCCCGGCACAACACCACTCCCATTAACCTACGTGTTTCAGAGAACCACAGCGAGGCTTTTCCAGTTCCTGCTCATTAAGTCTCCTCAGATTCCAGTGGGATTCTCCTGGCTCCAGTGGCACTCATTAACGGGTCTACTGGTGCCATTGAGGGCTGGAGCCCATCCTGCCACATCCTGCCACATCCTGCCACATCCTGCCACATCCTGCCACATTCTGCCACATTCTGCCACATTCTGCCACATTCTGCCACATTCTGCCACATTCTGCCACATTCTGCCACATTCTGCCACATCCTGCCACATCCTGCCACATCCTGCCACATCCTGCCACATTCTGCCACATTCTGCCACATCCTGCCACATCCTGCCACATCCTGCCACATTCTGCCACATCCTGCCACATTCTGCCACATCTTGCCACATCCTGCCACATCCTGCCACATTCTGCCACATTCTGCCACATTCTGCCACATTCTGCCACATCCTGCCACATCCTGCCACGCCCATTGCCTGAAGTCAGCACAAGGCACCCGCAAAACACCAGTCTTAACGGCAACAGTGAAGAAGCGACTCCGGGAGTTCCTCTGTCTAATGTCTGTGTTCTTATGCCCATCTTAATCTTTTATTTTTATTGGCCAACCTGAGATATGGCTTTTTTCTTTGCAACTCTGCCTAAAGGCCAGCATCCCAGAGTCGCCTCTTCACTGTTGACATTGAGACGGGTGTTTTGCGGGTACTATTTAATGAAGCTGCCATTTGAGGACTTGTGAGGCATCTGTTTTTTCAAACAAGACACACTAATGTACTTGTCCTCTCGCTCAGTTGTGCACCGGGGCCTGCCACTACTCTTTCTATTCTGGTTAGGTCCAGTTTGCGCTGTTCTGTGACGGGAGTAGTACACAGCGTTGTACGAGATCTTCAGTTTCTTGCCAATGTCTCACATAGAATAGCCTTCTTTTCTCAGAACAAGAATAGAATAACGAGAATAACGAGTTTCAGAAGAAAGTGCTTTGTTTCTGCTGATGCTCCAGATACTCAACCAGTCAAAAGAAGACCAGATACTGAACTAGTCTAAAGTTTTATAAAGCCAGTTTTATAGCTTCTTTAGTCAGAACAACAGTTTTCAGCTGTGCTAACATAATTGCAAAAGGGTTTTCTAATGATCAATTAGCCTTTTAAAATGATAAACTTGGACTAGTTAACACAATGTGCCATTGGAAAACAAAAGTGATGGTTGCTGATAATGGGCCTCTGTTCGCCTATGTAGATATTCCATTAAAAATAAGCCGATTCCAGCTACAATAGTCATTTAAAACATTAACAATGTCTACACTGTATCAACATTAATTTGATGTTATTTTAATGGGCAAAAAAAATCACTTTTCTTTCAAAAACAAGGACATTTCTAAGTGACCCCAAACATTTGAACAGTAGTGTATATATATTGATATATAATGATATATATATATATATATATATATATATATATATAATCCTATGTGAAAGCAATATATGTCGCCCATGTAGTCTCTCATAGAGTTAACACTACAGAGAAATGGTGCATGTTTCAATCTCCACACACACACACACACACACACACACACACACACACACACACACACACACACACACACACACACACACACACACACACACACACACACACACACACACACACACACACACACACACACACACACTACCGTGTTGAATTCCAAGATCCTCTTAAATATGCATACCTTTTAATGTCACGGCACAATCCCATTAGTGCAAGGGAGGGAACCAGGTCAGAGTAACTACCCATTAGAGGGAGAAAAAAATACCTACTTTTGACAGGGCCCTTAGGACCCATATAGTATTTAAAAACAAATCATGACAGGAAACAGGAAGTTTCGGTTTGAAATTTGAAAAAATGCTGACAGATGATTTGTTCGCTCAACATGTTGGGATCTTTCTGTGTCCGTATAAACAATTATGCGAGACATGGCGGTGGAAACGACTTCATGGGCCTTTCTATAAATTATGGGGCCAATGTGCGACATTGGGATGAACATTTCTAAATTGTTTGAAAGAAAAAAATAAGAAAGATTGTTATGCAGTTCCATATGTTTGAGGAATAAAAGTGAATATATTTATAACTTCACCTATACAACATCATAGACCTAACCCTAGGACAAAACATCATTAAGCAGTGGTAAGTCAACTTCAAGGACCTCAATGTTATACAATTGTATTATTGATATAATTAAAAATATAGGGCCTAATATAGCACCCCCCCCAGAAAGCATGTAAAAAGTGTCAAATTAAAAAAATAAGAAAAGTAGGCCATTACCACTTTAAGATATATTAATTAATAATATTAATAATATATTTTTTAGGCATTGATATTCAAATGATTATTACATTGTAAAATATGTGAGAATAATGTGGACATTGCCTGACTAAATAGATTGGATGCGATGTTCCTGTAGCATATGTGGTCGACGATGGCACATACAACGGCCTCTGAGGGGCGCAGCGGTCTAAGACACTGCATCTCAGTGCTAGAGGAGTCACTGTAGTCCTTGGTTCGATTCCAGGCTGTATCACAACCGGCCGTGATGGGGAGTCCCATAGGGGGCAGCGCACAACTGGCCCAGTGTCGTTAGGGTTTGGCAGGGGTCGGCCGTTAATTGTTAATAAGAGTTTGTTCTATACTGACTTGCCTATTTAAATTAAGGCAAAATGTAAAAACTAGTCAGTTTGGCGGAAACACATCACTAGTGGAAAATACACATATTTTCTTCATTCCTATTTTTGAATATTTGCATGACAATCTGCCACCAATTGGATGGAACTCTAGCTAGAGAGAATAAACATCCATGTGATATTTGACTGGCTGAGAACCAACCTGAGTGGAATGAATGGAATGTTACCTGAAGTTCTAATCTACAAGGTAACATCCACTGATTGGCTGCTGTGATTTCAGCTGGAGTAGGTTGGAAAACCGGACCAGTATTCACAAAGCATCTCGGAGTCGGAGTGGACTGATCGAGGATCGTTTTTTTTCCCTTCTGAAATCGTAAATGAATAAAACTCCTACTCTGGACCCAGCCATTACAGTGTGTTTAAACTGTTGTCCTGATCCACACAGTCAGTCCACTAGCCCACTGGCCTGCAAACGACACAACACACCCATTACTGTAATTCAATAGCATACCGCCCGGCCCTTTATCTGGAGTGACTGTTCAATACCATTCAATAGGTATTGCTAAGTCCAGCATTGTTAGACACAGACAGGTTGTTGCCACTGACCTCTATGGATCTGTCTAGCGTAGTGTTATTCTGCTCATTTGGGTATTTCATTAGGATCCCCTGTTGCCGAAAAACAGCGGCTACTCTTCCTGTTATTATTATTATTATTGGAGGATTCCTGCTCTCAGATACACAATGTATGCATCCTAAATGGCACACTATTTCCTATATGGAATATATGGGAATTAACGGGAATATATGATTACCATCAGACTGTTGAACAGCTACTATTACCATCAGACTGTTGAACAGCTTCTATCACCATCAGACTGTTAAACAGCTTCTATCACCATCAGACTGTTGAACAGCTTCTATCACCATCAGACTGTTGAACAGCTTCTATCACCAGACCATCAGACTGTTGAACAGCTTCTATTACCATCAGACTGTTGAACAGCTTCTATCACCAGACCATCAGACTGTTGAACAGCTTCTATTACCATCAGACTGTTGAACAGCTTCTATCACCATCAGACTGTTGAACAGCTTCTATCACCATCAGACTGTTAAACAGCTTCTATTACCATCAGACTGTTAAACAGCTTCTATTACCATCAGACTGTTGAACAGCTTCTATCACCATCAGACTGTTGAACAGCTTCTATCACCAGACCATCAGACTGTTGAACAGCTTCTATTACCATCAGACTGTTGAACAGCTTCTATCACCAGACCATCAGACTGTTGAACAGCTTCTATTACCATCAGACTGTTGAACAGCTTCTATCACCATCAGACTGTTGAACAGCTTCTATCACCATCAGACTGTTAAACAGCTTCTATTACCATCAGACTGTTAAACAGCTTCTATTACCATCAGACTGTTGAACAGCTTCTATCACCATCAGACTGTTGAACAGCTTCTATCACCATCAGACTGTTAAACAGCTTCTATCACCATCAGACTGTTAAACAGCTTCTATCACCATCAGACTGTTAAACAGCTTCTATTACCATCAGACTGTTAAACAGCTTCTATCAGACTGTTGAACAGCTTCTATCACCATCAGACTGTTGAACAGCTTCTATCAGACTGTTGAACAGCTTCTATCACCATCAGACTGTTAAACAGCTTCTATCACCATCAGATTCTTGAACAGCTTCTATTACCAGACCATCAGACTGTTGAACAGCTTCTATCACCATCAGACTGTTAAACAGCTTCTATTACCATCAGACTGTTAAACAGCTTCTATCACCATCAGACTGTTGAACAGCTTCTATCAGACTGTTGAACAGCTTCTATCACCATCAGACTCTTGAACAGCTTCTATTACCAGACCATCACACTGTTGAACAGCTTCTATTACCATCAGACTGTTGAACAGCTTCTATCACCATCAGACTGTTGAACAGCTTCTATCAGACTGTTGAACAGCTTCTATAACCATCAGACTGTTAAACAGCTTCTATCACCATCAGACTGTTAAACAGCTTCTATTACCATCAGACTGTTGAACAGCTTCTATCACAATCAGACTGTTGAACAGCTTCTATCACCATCAGACTGTTGAACAGCTTCTATCACCATCAGACTGTTAAACAGCTTCTATCACAATCAGACTGTTGAACAGCTTCTATCACCATCAGACTGTTGAACAGCTTCTATCACCATCAGACTGTTGAACAGCTTCTATCACCATCAGACTGTTGAACAGCTTCTATCACCATCAGACTGTTGAACAGCTTCTATCACCATCAGACTGTTGAACAGCTTCTATCACCATCAGACTGTTGAACAGCTTCTATTACCATCAGACTGTTAAACAGCTTCTATCACCATCAGACTGTTAAACAGCTTCTATTACCATCAGACTGTTGAACAGCTTCTATTACCATCAGACTGTTGAACAGCTTCTATCACCATCAGACTGTTGAACAGCTTCTATCACCATCAGACTGTTGAACAGCTTCTATCACCATCAGACTGTTGAACAGCTTCTATCACCATCAGACTGTTAAACAGCTTCTATCACCATCAGACTGTTGAACAGCTTCTATCACCATCAGACTGTTGAACAGCTTCTATTACCAGACCATCAGACTGTTGAACAGCTTCTATCACCATCAGACTGTTGAACAGCTTCTATCACCATCAGACTGTTGAACAGCTTCTATCACCATCAGACTGTTAAACAGCTTCTATCACCAGACCATCAGACTGTTGAACAGCTTCTATCACCAGACCATCAGACTGTTGAACAGCTTCTATCACCATCAGACTGTTGAACAGCTTCTATCACCATCAGACTGTTGAACAGCTTCTATCACCATCAGACTGTTGAACAGCTTCTATCACCAGACCGTCAGACTGTTGAACAGCTTCTATCAGACTGTTGAACAGCTTCTATTACCATCAGACTGTTGAACAGCTTCTATCAGACTGTTGAACAGCTTCTATTACCATCAGACTGTTAAACAACTATCACTAGCCATATACCAGGTGATGCACATTCACTCACACAAAACACACACACACACACACACACACACACACACACACACACACACACACACACACACACACACACACACACACACACACACACACACACACACACACACACACACACACACACACACACAGCTAACGCTGCTATCCTATGCTATAGAACATTGAAAGATAACTTCCTGTTTCTAACTGTGCATTTAAAATACTGTATCCCCGACGTAGCTCATTTCTACTCGTGTCCATTGTATTATAATGTTAACTATTTATACACACCACATATTTATTTATATACTGGATTCAGTTCAGTTCACTCCCATATATATTCTGCTGTACACGTCTTGATGTAGTGTAAATTCTCCTGTTATAGATACGTATTGATTCCATGTGATTACTGCTGCAGTATTATTTGGCTTGTCAATCAGATTTGTCCCGCCATTCTCGTTTTGGTCTTTTTTTTGTCTCCTCCCCCCCTCCTTACATTTAAATTGTTTGAAATGTTTGTTGTTTGAAAAGTAACTTCAGCATTTTGCAGCAACTGCTACGTTATGACCACCTTCTAAACTGTATACGACCAATACACTGGATTTGAGATGAAAAGCAGGTTGAAGCAGTAAATGGTTCAAACGGAGAAGTGAATGACTCTGATGATCACTCTGAGGGAGGTGTGTGTGTCTGTGTCTTGTTTCTCCGGTTCCATGTTTCCCCCACACCTATGTGTCATGTAATGTGTTGTGAGTGGGGAGACTCTGAAGGCAGACGCTACGACGCTACAGTAGAAGACAAACGACGAGGCAGAGCAACACAGTCTCTCTCTCACTCACTCACTCACTCACTCACTCACTCACTCACTCACTCACTCACTCACTCACTCACTCACTCACTCACTCACTCACTCACTCACTCACTCACTCACTCTCTCACTCACTCACTCACTCACTCACTCACTCACTCACTCACTCAACTCGGCCAGCATAAAGATAATTGGCCCCTTCCCGTCTTTTATCTCCACATGTCTAAACAGTGTCCAAACACACACAAACAAAGCAAGGGAATGCCAATTAGGCTTTGGCAGTATCCAGGTTTTCATACCTTCATACGGACCTTGTGCCATACACACATTCAGTAATACTGGCACTGATGAACACAAGGAGCGCTATTTTCAAACCCCACTGAGTCTTTGTAATCCGAAGGTTAGCAATGCTAACCTGGAGAGATCCAAGTTAGAGTTAACACCTACAGGAGGGTCTCTCTCCAGGAACAGGGTCGGAGTTAAAACCTACAGGAGGGTAAACTCTCCAGGAACAGGGTCGGAGTTAAAACCTACAGGAGGGTATCTCTCCAGGAACAGGGTCGGAGTTAAAACCTACAGGAGGGTATCTCTCCAGGAACAGGGTCGGAGTTAAAACCTACAGGAGGGTATCTCTCCAGGAACAGGGTCGGAGTTAAAACCTACAGGAGGGTATCTCTCCAGTATCTCTCCAGGAACAGGGTCGGAGTTAAAACCTACAGGAGGGTATCTCTCCAGCAACAGGGTCGGAGTTAAAACCTACAGGAGGGTATCTCTCCAGGTACAGGGTCGGAGTTAAAACCTACAGGAGGGTATCTCTCCAGGAACAGGGTCGGAGTTAAAACCTACAGGAGGGTATCTCTCCAGGAACAGGGTCGGAGTTAAAACCTACAGGAGGGTATCTCTCCAGCAACAGGGTCGGAGTTAAAACCTACAGGAGGGTATCTCTCCAGGTACAGGGTCGGAGTTAAAACCTACAGGAGGGTATCTCTCCAGGAACAGGGTCGGAGTTAAAACCTACAGGAGGGTATCTCTCCAGGAACAGGGTCGGAGTTAAAACCTACAGGAGGGTATCGCTCCAGGAACAGGGTCGGAGTTAAAACCTACAGGAGGGTATCTCTCCAGCAACAGGGTCGGAGTTAAAACCTACAGTTGGGTATCTCTCCAGGTACAGGGTCGGAGTTAAAACCTACAGGAGGGTATCTCTCCAGGAACAGGGTTGGAGTTAAAACCTACAGGAGGGTATCTCTCCGGTAACAGGGTTGGAGAGCCCTGCACTAGAGGAAGCTGACTATTTCTGATGGATAGAGGGGTTGAGGACGGGGCATGCTTCAGATACAAGAGTGTTGTTGTGAGTGAGTGAGTGAGTGAGTGAGTGAGTGAGTGAGTGAGTGAGTGAGTGAGTGAGTGAGTGAGTGAGTGAGTGAGTGAGTGAGTGAGTGAGTGAGTGAGTGAGTGAGTGAGTGAGTGAGTGAGTGAGTGAGTGAGTGAGTGAGTGAGTGAGTGAGTGAGTGAGTGAGTGAGTGAGTGAGTGAGACAGACAGACAGACAGACAGACAGACAGACAGACAGACAGACAGACAGACAGACAGACAGACAGACAGACAGACAGACAGACAGACAGACAGACAGACAGACAGACAGACAGACAGACAGACAGACAGACAGACAGACAGACAGACAGACAGACAGACAGACAGACAGACAGACAGACAGACAGACAGACAGACAGACAGACAGACAGACAGACAGACAGACAGACAGACAGACAGACAGACAGACAGACAGACAGACAGACAGACAGACAGACAGACTGTTTTAACGATTCTCTGCAGGGGCCACAACACCTGTGACAGGCCTATAATAATACTCTATATGGACATAGAAATCAGAACAGCTTCTATTAGATTGGGATTTTGTCAAATGAATCGAATCCACAATGATCCAAATCTCAAGTCAAGAAATATGTTTGTTCGACGTGGGCACTGTCTTTTTCTACCTGTGATAACAACAACAACCACAACAACAACTGAGAAAACGTGTTGTTTTTCTCACTTTCTTTCCCTCTTGAAGTGACTTTCTTTCTTACACAATGTGAACGCAGCAGAGAAGTTTTAGGCTGGCTAGATGTCGGTTGTTATGGCGACGGCGGATCATCTGGGCCAGGGTTCCGCAGGCAGGCACCTCCTCACCCCACTCGGTTCCATAAGTGTCACCATAACAACAACGGAACTCTCCATCAGAATGGCACCATGGTCAGAAGCTCTTCATCTGGTCTGAGTCCAAAATGGCCCCCTGTTCCCTATATAGCACAATACTTTTGACCAGGGCCCCTAAGGATATGGTCAAACGTAGTGTACTATATAGGGAATAGGGTGACATGTGAGACTCATCCTGGATTTGTATTGAAGATAAACCCCCACATCCATCCACTCATTCAACAACACTAGCTGATTGTGTGGCAGGATTCAGGAATGCACAAAAATCATTCCCACAACTTCACATGTTAAAAAAACACTATTTTCCCAGACCATCAGACAATGAGCAATGGCAGCTATTCCCAGGAGAAGGACCCCCTCAAATCTCAGGCCTGAACAGGAGAGAGACCCCCTCAAATATCAGGGCTGGACAGGAGAGAGACCCCCTCAAATATCAGGCCTGAACAGGAGAGACCCCCTCAAATATCAGGGCTGGACAGGAGAGAGACCCCCTCAAATATCAGGGCTGGACAGGAGAGACCCCCTCAAATATCAGGGCTGGACAGGAGGGACCCCCTCAAATATCAGGGCTGGACAGGAGAGACCCCCTCAAATATCAGGGCTGGACAGGAGAGACCCCCTCAAATATCAGGGCTGGACAGGAGAGACCCCCTCAAATATCAGGGCTGGACAGGAGAGACCCCCTCAAATATCAGGCCTGAACAGGAGAGACCCCCTCAAATATCAGGCCTGGACAGGAGAGACCCCCTCAAATATCAGGCCTGAACAGGAGAGAGACCCCCTCAAATATCAGGGCTGGACAGGAGAGAGACCCCCTCAAATATCAGGGCTGGACAGGAGAGAGACCCCCTCAAATATCAGGGCTGGACAGGAGGGACCCCCTCAAATATCAGGGCTGGACAGGAGAGAGACCCCCTCAAATATCAGGCCTGAACAGGAGAGACCCCCTCAAATATCAGGCCTGAACAGGAGGGACCCCCTCAAATATCAGGGCTGGACAGGAGAGAGACCCCCTCAAATATCCGGGCTGGACTGAATGGAAGAAGCCACAGAGAGATGTAGGCTGTTAAACACTTCCGACAGGCAGAGAAACATCAACTAGAACTTCTCCAAGACAAAAGACAACATAAAGTCTCTGGTTCCCCGCGGGATTCAGACCATCAAAGCCCGGGCTAAATTTCATGTTGCAACATTCTTTCTTAACGTTGGACACTGTTTGTACAGCTCTCACAGAGTCTCTCTCTCTCTCTCCAGCTCCTCACTAGCTCCTCTCCAGCTCCTCACTAGCTCCTCTCCAGCTCCTCACTAGCTCCTCTCCAGCTCCTCACTAGCTCCTCTCCAGCTCCTCACTAGCTCCTCTCCAGCTCCTCACTAGCTCCTCTCCAGCTCGTCTCCAGCTCCTCTCCAGCTCCTCACCAGCTCCTCTCCAGCTCCTCACCAGCTCCTCTCCAGCTCCTCTCCAGCTCCTCACTAGCTCCTCTCCAGCTCCTCTCCAGCTCCTCTCCAGCTCCTCACTAGCTCCTCACTAGCTCCTCTCCAGCTCCTCTCCAGCTCCTCACTAGCTCCTCTCCAGCTCCAGGCATCAACCTTTCTTCAGCAGGCAGCACTAGACATATCAAAAGAAATATCATACTCTGCTTCTGTTTAATAGAAACTAACGGATTAGGAGCCTGTGCAGCTCGTGCCTGGAAGAGAGGTGTGTGTTATAGCTGTCAACAACACACACACCCTCCCTGAGATTGTCGTCACCTAGACGATGACGATAGAATAATACTGAACCAAACAACTATTATCACGTCTACTCCCGCTCCTCTTCTCTCGTTGTTGCCAGGTTACCTGCCACCATCGTTACGCGCACCTGCGCCTCATGACACTCACCTGGACTCCACCACCTTCATGATTACCTCCCCTATATCTGTCACCCCCCCCTGTGGATCTTTCCCCAGGTGTTACTGACTCTGTATCTGGTTCATGTCTAAACGCTACTCGTAGTTCCTGTTTTATTCCCATATTCGATTATTTATTAAATTCACTCTCTGTGCTTGGTTCCCGATTCCGAGAGAGTACATGTTACAAATATAAACGCAACATGCAACAATTTCTAAGATTTTGCTAAGTTACAGTTCATATAAAGAAATCAGTCAATTGAAATATATTCAGGACTTAACCTATGGATTTCATATGACTGGGCAGGGGCACAGCCACGAGTGGGCCTGGGAGGGCATAGGCCCACCCACTGGGGAGCTAGGCCGAGCTAATCAATAAATACACATTCTTTGTTTGATATTTATGTCTGAGTGTTGGATTGTGCCGCTGGCGATCCGTAAATAGTTAATGAATGGAGTTTGGAATGATTTATACTTTTACTTTTCATACTTATGTATATTTAAAACCAAATACTTTTAGACTTTTTCTCAAGTAATAAATCACTGGCTGACTTTTACTTGAGTCATTTATTAATTAAGGTATCTTTACTTTTACTCAAGTATGGCAATTGGGTACTTTGTTTTAACCACTGGAATGAATGATATACCTTGTAGAACTAAAAGGTTGAACTCTACCAAACATGTAGCTGGCCTACTATGTAGCTTTACTTTACAGTAGAGAACGTCCCCAACATGTACTGTAGGTACTTTACAGTAGAGAACGTCCACAACATGTACTGTAGGTACTTTACAGTAGAGAACGTCCACAACATGTACTGTATGTACTTTACAGTAGAGAACGTCCACAACATGTACTGTATGTACTTTACAGTAGAGAACGTCCACAACATGTACTGTATGTACTTTACAGTAGAGAACGTCCACAACATGTACTGTATGTACTTCACAGTAGAGAACGTCCACAACATGTACTGTAGGTACTTTACAGTAGAGAATGTCCACAACATGTACTGTATGTACATTACAGTAGAGAACGTCCACAACATGTACTGTATGTACATTACAGTAGAGAACGTCCACAACATGTACTGTATGTACTTTACAGTAGAGAACGTCCACAACATGTACTGTATGTACTTTACAGTAGAGAACATCCACAACATGTACTGTATGTACTTTACAGTAGAGAACGTCCACAACATGTACTGTATGTACTTTACAGTAGAGAACATCCACAACATGTACTTTATGTACTTTACAGTAGAGAACGTCCACAACATGTACTGTATGTACTTTACAGTAGAGAACGTCCACAACATGTACTGTATGTACTTTACAGTAGAGAACATCCACAACATGTACTTTATGTACTTTACAGTAGAGAACGTCCACAACATGTACTGTATGTACTTTACAGTAGAGAACGTCCACAACATGTACTGTATGTACTTTACAGTAGAGAACGTCCACAACATGTACTGTAGGTACTTTACAGTAGAGAACGTCCACAACATGTACTGTATGTACTTTACAGTAGAGAACGTCCACAACATGTACTGTATGTACATTACAGTAGGGAACGTCCACAACATGTACTGTATGTACTTTACAGTAGAGAACATCCACAACATGTACTGTATGTACTTTACAGGAGAGAACGTCCACAACATGTACTGTATGTACTTTACAGTAGAGAACATCCACAACATGTACTTTATGTACTTTACAGTAGAGAACGTCCACAACATGTACTGTATGTACTTTACAGTAGAGAACATCCACAACATGAACTGTATGTACTTTACAGTAGAGAACATCCACAACATGTACTTTATGTACTTTACAGTAGAGAACGTCCACAACAACCCACAGTCAGCCGCAGGCGTTCCACAGTCAGCCCTCGGGCGTCACCACAGTCAGCCCTCGGGCGTCACCACAGTCAGCCCTCGGGCGTTCCACAGTCAGCCCTCGGGCGTCACCACAGTCAGCCCTCGGGCGTCACCACAGTCAGCCCTCGGGCGTCACCACAGCCAGCCCTCGGGCGTCACCACAGTCAGCCCTCGGGCGTCACCACAGTCAGCCCTCGGGCGTCACCACAGTCAGCCCTCGGGCGTCACCACAGTCAGCCCTCGGGCGTCACCACAGTCAGCCCTCGGGCGTCACCACAGTCAGCCCTCGGGCGTCACCACAGTCAGCCCTCGGGCGTCACCACAGTCAGCCCTCGGGCGTCACCTCAGACAGCCCTCGGGCGTCACCACAGTCAGCCCTCGGGCGTCACACAGTCAGCCCTCAGGCACCTTCATTCTTTACCTTTCGATATCAAAATCGTGTTAAAAGGAAGCAGATTCAATCTCCTGTTCTAACACTAATGTACTGTAGCTACAATAAGTTGGTGAGACCAAATGGGGAATACTGTTGTGTAGTGCAGTATTATGGTGTAGTACTATGGTGTAAAACTATACTGTTGTAATGTAGTGTAGTACTGTATTAATGTAGTGTAGTAATGTAGTGTAGTACTGTAATGTTAATATAATAATAATAATAATAATAATATATGTTGTACTGTAGTGTAATAATGTAGTGCAGTATTGTAGTATAGTACTGTAGTGATGTACTGTTGTAGTGTAGTACCGTAGTGTAGTACTGTAGTACTGTAGTGTAGTAATGCAGTGTAGTGTTGTAGTACTCTAGTGTAGTACTGTAGGGGTTGTAGTTTAGTAGTGTAGTGTGGTACTGTAGTAGTGTAGTACTGTAGTGTAGTACTGTAGTAGTGTAGTGTAGTACTGTAGTAGTGTTGGCCTGTAGTAGTGTTGGCCTGTAGTAGTGTAGTACTGTAGTAGTGTAGTACTGTAGTAGTGTAGTACTGTAGTAGTGTTGGCCTGTAGTAGTGTAGTACTGTAGTAGTGTAGTAGTGTAGTACTGTAGTAGTGCAGTACTGTAGTGTTGTACTGTAGTAGTGTAGTGTAGTACTGCAGTGTTGTACTGTAGTAGTGTAGTGTAGTAGTGTAGTACTGTAGAGTTGGCCTGTAGTGGTGTAGTACTGTAGTAGTGTAGTACTGTAGTAGTGTAATGTAGTACTGTAGTAGTGTAGTACTGTAGTGTTGACCTGTAGTAGTGTAGTACTGTAGTAGTGTAGTAGTGTAGTGTTGACCTGTAGTAGTGTAGTGTAGTACTGTAGTAGTGTGGTGTAGTACTGTAGTACTGTAGTGTTGACCTGTAGTAGTGTAGTACTGTAGTAGTGTCGTACTGTAGTGTTGTACTGTAGTAGTGTAGTGTAGTACTGTAGTAGTGTAGTACTGTAGTGTTGTACTGTAGTGTAGTAGTGTAGTACTGCAGTGTTGTACTGTAGTAGTGCAGTGTAGTGTAGTTATGTAGAAGTGTAGTACTGTAGTGTTGTACTGTAGTAGTGTAGTGTAGTACTGTAGTACTATAGTGGTGTACTGTAGTAGTGTAGTGTAGTACTGTAGTAGTGTAGTACTGTAGTGTTGTACTGTAGTGTAGTACTGTAGTAGTGTAGTACTGTAGTGTTGTACTGTAGGAGTGTAGTGTAGTACTGTAGTGTTGACCTGTAGTAGTGTAGTACTGTAGTAGTGTAGTACTGTAGTAGTGTTGACCTGTAGTAGTGTAGTACTGTAGTACTGTAGTGTTGACCTGTAGTAGTGTAGTATTGTAGTAGTGTAGTACTGTAGTAGTTTTGACCTGTAGTAGTGTAGTACTGTAGTAGTGTAGTACTGTAGTAGTGTTGGCCTGTAGTAGTGTCGTACTGTAGTAGTGTAGTACTGTAGTAGTGTTGGCCTGTAGTAGTGTAGTACTGTAGTAGTGTTGACCTGTAGTAGTGTAGTACTGTAGTAGTGTTGGCCTGTAGTAGTGTTGACCTGTAGTAGTGTAGTACTGTAGTAGTGTAGTACTGTAGTAGTGTTGGCCTGTAGTAGTGTAGTACTGTAGTAGTGTAGTGTAGTACTGTAGTAGTGTTGACCTGTAGTAGTGTAGTACTGTAGTAGTGTTGGCCTGTAGTAGTGTAGTACTGTAGTAGTGTTGACCTGTAGTAGTGTAGTACTGTAGTAGTGTTGGCCTGTAGTAGTGTTGACCTGTAGTAGTGTAGTACTGTAGTAGTGTTGGCCTGTAGTAGTGTTGACCTGTAGCAGTATAGTACTGTAGTAGTGTTGGCCTGTAGTAGTGTAGTACTGTAGTACTGTTGGCCTGTAGTAGTGTAGTACTGTAGTAGTGTAGTACTGTAGTAGTGTTGGCCTGTAGTAGTGTTGGCCTGTAGTAGTGTTGGCCTGTAGTACTGTAGTACTGTTGGCCTGTAGTAGTGTAGTACTGTAGTAGTGTAGTACTGTAGTAGTGTTGGCCTGTAGTAATGTTGGCCTGTAGTAGTGTGGTGTAGTACTGTTGGCCTGTAGTACTGTAGTAGTGTAGTACTGTAGTACTGTAGTGTTGGCCTGTAGTAGTGTAGTACTGTAGTAGTGTTGGCCTGTAGTACTGTAGTGTTGGCCTG
>NC_060190.1:76744014-76764014 GCF_021184085.1 Oncorhynchus gorbuscha | reverse complement strand
AGTGAGTGTATGTCAGCAACAACATAATAATAAATAAAGAATACAAATAAATAAAGAATAGAATAGAATTCACATTTCTCTACATCTCCTATTCATTGAGCTGAGTAGCGCACCTGTTGTAAAGGTACTTTCCCATCGCCCTCTGTTGGAGATGGAAGCAGTAGCTTTGACTCGGTGATATTACAGATTTCGTCTTCGATTAAAACAGTGACATCACGAAGTCCTTCAACGTGAGAAACATGTGTGTTTTTTTTTAGGTCGTTGATTTTTTTTTTTTTTAACACAAAAAAACAAAAACAGGAATAGCCTAGGGTTACAATGTTGTCCTATGTCTTCTAGACGCAAGATAACGTGACAGTTTGGAAAAATGTGCATAAATGTCAACACGTGTTTGGCTGCTGGCTGGGTTCAGTGCTCCCACCAAGACCTGATCATATAGGCGACATAAACTGCTTCTATTCCAGTATTGAACCGTGAGGGACAGACTCGTTGAATAGAGAAAGACAGACAGACATGGGCCGAAATAAAGGCTATATTATATAGATTAAAACAATAAACTGAATTTAATAAACTCACCAACTCCGATTTTCTCCTCTTCCGTCGGGGTCCACATGATCCTGGTAAAATTCCAGGTAAACCAAGCACGGGTTCGCCGTTATCGTGGAAAAGGGACCCGGAAAAGTTGCATAAAACGCTCAGATCCACGGAAATATATCACTGCGTCTCAACGCCTGGCAAATAAAAGAAAACCAAAGTGGAACGTGCGTTCATATTTCGCCTCTGAAACGATGCATTTTCTGGTCCGGTCCACAGTCAGTACATCTTGCTGTCATACAACAACGTTGACTCAGTCTACGTTGTAGGAGGTTGTTATCCTATCCGGTTGAGGCTGCCTCGTCACTTCTGTACGAATCTCTCAACTCTATCAATGCAGCCGCAGCATCTCCAGCGGTCCACTGCCGGGATGGAGAGAAACACCTTATTTATTCATTTCAAACCTCCGGGTGTACACAGCACAGCAGGTTCATTTTCTGTCTGTCGATCCCAAACTCGTTTTGGGGTCGGATAAATTGAATACACATGCTTTAAAACGGTCCTATATCGCTGTGGATTAACAAGTCAACCATTTAGAGCCCACGGAGAGAGTGGATGTCGCAACAGCACTGAGAGAAAGAGAGAGAGATGTCCAGTTATTTACGAGTGTGTGAACGGGATACTCAATGCAGTCACCGCTGCGCCATCTTTTAACCTATCCACATAACGCAAATTGCCAAATAGTTCATCCTTTGATGAGACAGAGATGGGGCATAGAGACAAAACAACACTGCATCCCAAACCAAAGCTCATTATAGGAACTAAAGCCAGGAGAGGAGAGAGATCTAGGTTAAGGTATGCCAACTGTCTCTCTCTCTCTCGCTGATCTGTGTGTGTGTGTGTGTGTGTGTGTGTGTGCGTGCGTGCGTGCGTGTGCGTGCGTGTGTGTGTGAGAGAGAGAAAGAGAGGTGCCAGCTGATGCTGTCCAAGTTGTTGTCTTTACCAATGAGTCTTCGTTACACACACACACACACACACACACACACACACACACACACACACACACACACACACACACACACACACACACACACACACACACACACACACACACACACACACACACACACACACACACACAGTTACACAAGTTAGAAAGCAACAGTGTTTTGGAAAACAGTGAAACTGTTAAATCAATCACAGAACTAAATGGGTACTGCAATGGCATTTCTATTGAAGGTCTATTACCTTACAGAAAAATCCCATGATTTCACCTGTGGATAATCACATGATCTCACCTGTGGATAATCACATGATCTCACCTGTGGATAATCACCTTCTCATAGTCGCGTTCCCATAGTCACATTCCCATAGTGGTGTACTAATCGCGTTCCCATAGTCGCGTTCCCATAGTCGCGTTCCCATAGTCGCGTTCCCATAGTCACGTTCCCATAGTCACGTTCCCATAGTCACGTTCCCATAGTCGCGTTCCCATAGTCGTGTTCCCATAGTGGTGTACTAATCGCACTCCCATAGTCGCGCTCCCATAGTCACGTTCCCATAGTCACGTTCCCATAGTCGTGTACTAATCGCGTTCCCATAGTCACGTTCCCATAGTCGCGTTCCCATAGTCACGTTCCCATAGTGGTGTACTAGTCACGTTCCCATAGTCACGTTCCCATAGTCGTGTTCCCATAGTCACGTTCCCATAGTTGTGTTCCCATAGTCGTGTTCCCATAGTCACGTTCCCATAGTCGCGTTCCCATAGTCGCGTTCCCATAGTCGCGTTCCCATAGTCGCGTTCCCATAGTCGCGCTCCCATAGTCACGTTCCCATAGTGGTGTACTAGTCGCGTTCCCATAGTCACGTTCCCATAGTCGTGTACTAATCGCGTTCCCATAGTCGCGTTCCCATAGTTGCGTTCCCATAGTCACGTTCCCATAGTCGCATTCCCATAGTCGTGTACTAATCGCGCTCCCATAGTCACGTTCCCATAGTCGCATTCCTATAGTCGTGTACTAATCGCGCTCCCATAGTCACGTTCCCATAGTCGCGTTCCCATAGTCGCGCTCCCATAGTCGCGTTCCTATAGTCGCGTTCCTATAGTCGCGTTCCCATAGTCGCGCTCCCATAGTCACGTTCCTATAGGCACGTTCCCATAGTCGCGTTCCCATAGTCGCGTTCCTATAGTCGCGTTCCCATAGTCGTGTTCCCATAGTCGCGCTCCCATAGTCACGTTCCCATAGTCGCATTCCCATAGTCGTGTACTAATCGCGCTCCCATAGTCGCGTTCCTATAGTCGCGTTCCTATAGTCGCATTCCCATAGTCGCGCTCCCATAGTCACGTTCCTATAGTCACGTTCCCATAGTCGCGTTCCTATAGTCGCGTTCCCATAGTCGTGTTCCCATAGTCGCGCTCCCATAGTCACGTTCCCATAGTCGCATTCCCATAGTCGTGTACTAATCGCGCTCCCATAGTCGTGTTCCCATAGTCGCGTTCCTATAGTCGCGTTCCCATAGTCGTGTTCCCATAGTCGCGCTCCCATAGTCGTGTACTAATCGCGCTCCCATAGTCACGTTCCTATAGTCGCGTTCCCATAGTCGTGTTCCCATAGTCATGTTCCCATAGTCACGTTCCCATAGTGGTGTACTAGTCGTGTTCCCATAGTCGCGTTCCCATAGTCACGTTCCCATAGTCACGTTCCCATAGTCACGTTCCCATAGTGGTGTACTAGTCGCGTTCCCATAGTCGCGTTCCCATAGTCACGTTCCCATAGTCACGTTCCCATAGTGGTGTACTAGTCGCGTTCCCATAGTTGCATTCCCATAGTCACGTTCCCATAGTCACGTTCCCATAGTCACGTTCCCATAGTCGTGTTCCCATAGTCGCGCTCCCATAGTCACGTTCCCATAGTCGCATTCCCATAGTCGTGTACTAATCGCGCTCCCATAGTCGCGTTCCCATAGTCGCGTTCCTATAGTCGCGTTCCCATAGTCGTGTTCCCATAGTCGCGCTCCCATAGTCGTGTACTAATCGCGCTCCCATAGTCACGTTCCCATAGTCGCGTTCCTATAGTCGCGTTCCCATAGTCGTGTTCCCATAGTCATGTTCCCATAGTCACGTTCCCATAGTGGTGTACTAGTCGTGTTCCCATAGTCGCGTTCCCATAGTCACGTTCCCATAGTCACGTTCCCATAGTTGTGTACTAGTCGCGTTCCCATAGTCGCGTTCCCATAGTCGCGTTCCCATAGTCGCGTTCCCATAGTCGCGTTCCCATAGTCGCGTTCCCATAGTCGCGTTCCCATAGTCGTGTACTAATCGCACCCACACACACACACACACACACACACACACACACACACACACACACACACACACACACACACACACACACACACACACACACACACACACACACACACACACACACACACACACACACACACCCACCAACACACACACACACACACTCACCCACCAACACACACACACACACCCACCAACACACACACACACACACCCACCAACACACACACACACACTCACCCACCAACCCACCAACACACACACACACACTCACCCACCAACACACACACACACACTCACCCACCAACACACACACACACACACTCACCCACCCACCCACCCACCCACCCACCCACACACACACCCACTAACACACACACCCACACACACACACACACACACACACACACACACACACACACACACACACACACACACCCACTAACACACACACACACCCACCAACACACACACACACACACTCACCCACCAACACACACAGATTAGGAGGGGGAGAAAGGGAGAAAGGGAGATTAGGAGGGGGAGAAAGGGAGAAAGGGAGATTAGGAGGAGGAGAAAGGGAGAAAGGGAGATTAGGAGGGGGAGAAAGGGAGATTAGGAGGGGAGAAAGGGAGATTAGGAGGGGAGAAAGGGAGAAAGGGAGATTAGGAGGGGAGAAAGGGAGATTAGGAGGGGGAGAAAGGGAGATTAGGAGGGGGAGAAAGGGAGATTAGGAGGGGGAGAAAGGGAGATTAGGAGGGGGAGAAAGGGAGAAAGTGAGATTAGGAGGGGGAGAAAGGGAGATTAGGAGGGGGGAGAAAGGGAGAAAGGGAGATTAGGAGGAGGAGAAAGGGAGAATGGGAGATTAGGAGGGGGAGAAAGGGGAGAAAGGGAGATTAGGAGGGGGAGAAAGGGAGATTAGGGGGGAGAAAGGGAGAAAGGGAGATTAGGAGGGGAGAAAGGGAGAAAGGGGGGAGAAAGGGGGAAAGGGAGATTAGGAGGGGGAGATTAGGAGGGGAGAAAGGGAGATTAGGAGGGGAGAAGGGAGAAAGGGAAAGGGAGGGGGGAGGGGAAAGGGAGAAAGGGAAAGGGAGGGGGAGAAAGGGAGATTAGGAGGGGGAAAGGGAGAAAGGGAGATTAGGAGGGGGAGAAAGGGAGATTAGGATGGGGAGAAAGGGAGAAAGGGAGATTAGGAGGGGGAGAAAGGGAGAAAGGGAGATTAGGAGGGGAGAAAGGGAGAAAGGGAGATTAGGAGGGGAAGAAAGGGAGATTTGGAGGGGGAGAAAGGGAGAAAGGGAAAGGGAGTTTAGGAGGGGAGAAAGGGAGATTAGGAGGGGGGAGAAAGGGAGATTAGGAGGGGAGAAAGGGAGATTAGGAGGGGGAGAAAGGGAGATTAGGAGGGGAGAAAGGGAGATTAGGGGGGAGAAGGGAGAAAGGGAAAGGGAGATTAGGAGGGGGAGAAAGGGAGATTAGGGGGGGAGAAAGGGAGAAAGGGAAAGGGAGATTAGGAGGGGAGAAAGGGAGATTAGGAGGGGAGAAAGGGAGAAAGGGAGATTAGGAGGGGGAGAAAGGGAGATTAGGAGGGGGAGAAAGGGAGATTAGGATGGGGAGAAAGGGAGATTAGGAGAGGGAGAAAGGGAGATTAGGAGGGGGAGAAAAAAGGTCTATAAATCACAACATTTAATAGAACATTATATGGCATCTCTACGACCTTCTCTGCATTGAAGTATTGGCCAAGAAGTTTGTGCTTGTGTGAGGGCAGAGCGACGTCTTTTCCTGGAGATTGGCACAGGAACTCAGTAAGAACTATACAGAACATTGTATCTCTATGGCAGAGATAGTCAAATCTTGCCCTACAAAGTCCAGAGTTCTGCTTGGGTTTCTGTTCGACCTGATAACTGCACCCATATGGTGTCTAAGTCACCGTGTGATTAGAGGAAAGTATGAAGAAGAAAGATGAGTGGAACTTTTGAGCTTCGAGGTCCAGATTTGTATTGGATGGCTTCTATGGTGTTCACTAGATAAATCATGACTTCATTCTTGTTTATTTACCCAGACAGTCACTCAGTAACAATTGCCACTGCTTTCCAGGGAGGCATTGTTAGCTCATTGTGAAAGACCTTGGCATTGGGTCAGGCACACATCTTGTACCTTGGTGATAGTGGTGCATCTCTCTCTCAGGCTGATGATGTCCCCTACAATGTATCGTCAGACAGATTCACAAGACTTGGACTGGTACACTTAACGCCACAAATCTTGACATGTTGACACAAAAAAAAAGGTATAAACAGGTAGTCTAGTGGTTAGAGTGTAGTGGTGGCAGGGTAGTCTAGTGGTTAGAGTGTAGAGGTGGCAGGGTAGCCTAGTGGTTAGAGTGTAGAGGTGGCAGGTAGCCTAGTGGTTAGAGTGTAGAGGTGGCAGGTAGCCTAGTGGTTAGAGTGTAGTGGTGGCAGGTAGCCTAGTGGTTAGAGTGTAGTGGTGGCAGGTAGCCTAGTGGTTAGAGTGTAGAGGTGGCAGGTAGCCTAGTGGTTAGAGTGTAGAGGTGGCAGGTAGCCTAGTGGTTAGAGTGTAGAGGTGGCAGGTAGCCTAGTGGTTAGAGTGTAGAGGTGGCAGGTAGCCTAGTGGTTAGAGTGTAGAGGTGGCAGGGTAGCCTAGTGGTTAGAGTGTAGAGGTGGCAGGGTAGCCTAGTGGTTAGAGTGTAGAGGTGGCAGGTAGCCTAGTGGTTAGAGTGTAGAGGTGGCAGGTAGCCTAGTGGTTAGAGTGTAGAGGTGGCAGGTAGCCTAGTGGTTAGAGTGTAGAGGTGGCAGGGTAGCCTAGTGGTTAGAGTGTAGAGGTGGCAGGTAGCCTAGTGGTTAGAGTGTAGAGGTGGCAGGTAGCCTAGTGGTTAGAGTAGAGATGGCAGGGTAGCCTAGTGGTTAGAGTGTAGAGGTGGCAGGTAGCCTAGTGGTTAGAGTGTAGTGGTGGCAGGTAGCCTAGTGGTTAGAGTGTAGTGGTGGCAGGTAGCCTAGTGGTTAGAGCGTTGGACTAGTAACCGAAAGGTTGCAAGATTGAATCCCCAGAGCTGACAAGGTATAAATCTTTCGTTCTGCCCCTGAACAAGACAGTTAACCCACTGTTCCTAGGCCGTCATTGAAAATAAGAATGTGTTCTTAACTGACTTGCCTGGTTAAATAAAGGTAAAAATAAAAATGACCTGACTGCAGGATTTAATCAAGTGTTACACAAATCCAACACCATTCTATGTTAAAGTAGAATTAAACAAATTGACATTAAACATTTTTCTCAAAACGGAGAAAACTTTATTTAGATTTTTTTCCCCCCTCCACATATTAAAATAGATCAACTCTAAAACAACGTCTTTAGAATTTGTGGTCCTTTCCGAAATAAGGACACAACTTAAAGCACTTAACCAACAGAATTCAAGTAAATTCAATTCATATTAATTGTGTTCACTTTGCGGCTCCATTGCACCAGGGCGGCAGCTACGGATAGCAGGTAGTCGAGCCCTCAGAGAGGAGGTGGCAGGGTTGGGGGCAATTCCATTTCAAGTCAGGTAGCCTAAAAAAATGTTATCCTTTACCCACTGATTTGCATCAGATATATTTCAGTCCAACCAATGTTAAAGTATATACACACACACACACACACACACACACACACACACACACACACACACACACACACACACACACACACACACACACACACACACACAAATATATACACTACCAGTCAAGTTTTAGAACACCAATCATAAGGTTTATGTATTTTTTAAAACTATTTTCTATATTGTACAATAATTGTGAAGACATCAAAACTATGAAATAACACATATGGAATCATGTAGTAACCAACAGTGTAAAACAAATTTAAAATATATTTTATATATTTGTGATTCATCAATTAGCCACCCTTTGCCTTGATGACAGATTTTCACACTCTTTGGCTTTTTCTCAACCAGCTTCACCTGGAATGCTTTTCCAACAGTCTTGAAGGGGTTCCCACATACTGTATGCTGAGCACTTGTTGTCTGCTTTTCTTTCACTCTGCGGTCCGACTCATCCCAAACCTTCTCAATTTGGTTGAGGTCGGGTGATTGTTGGGGCCAGGTCATCTGATGCAGCACTCCGTCACTCTCCTTCTTTGTCAAATAGCCCTTACACAGCCTGGAGGTGTGTTTTGGTTCATTGTCCTGCTGGAAAACAAATGATAGTCCCACTAAGCCCAAACCAGATGGGATGGCGTATAGCTGCAGAATGTTGTGGTAACCATGCTGGTTAAGTGCCTTGAATTCTAAATAACTCATAGACAGTGTCACCAGCAAAGCACTATCACACCTCCTCCTCCATGCTTCACGGTGGGAAATACACATGTGGAGATCGTCCGTTCACCCACACCGCGTCTCACAAAGACATGGAGGTTGGAACCAAAAATCTCAAATTTGGACAGATTTCCACTGGTTTAATGTCCATTATTCGTGTTTCTTGGCCCAAGCAAGTCTCTTATGATTGGTGTCCTTTAGTAGTAGTGGTTTCTTTAGTAGTGGTCTCCTCTGAACAGTTTAAGTTGAGATGTGTCCGTTACTTTAACTCTGCGAAGCATTTATTTGGGCTGCAATCTGAGGCTGGTAAACTCTAATGAACTTATCCCCTGCCGCAGAGGTAACTCTGGGTCTTCCTTTCCTGTGGCGGTCCTCATGAGTTTCATCATAGCACCAGTTTCATCATAGCGCTTGATGTTTTTTTGCGACTGCACTTGAAGAAACTTTCAAAATTCTTTCTTTTTTTTCAAGATTGACTGACCTTCATGTCTTAAAGTAGTGATGGACTGTCATTTCTCTTTGCTTATTTGAGCTGTTCTTGACATAATATGGACTTTGTCTTTTACCAAATAGGGCTATCTTCCTTATACTAACCCTACCTTGTCACAACACAACTGATTGGCTCAGTCAATCTGTGTGGACCCCAGGATTCCACAAATTAACAAGGCACACCTGTTAATTGTAATGCATTCCAGGTGACTACCTCATGAAGCTGGTTGAGAGAATGCCAGGAGTGTGCAAAAATGTCATCAAGGCAAATGGTGGCTATATGAAGAATCTCAAATATATTTGGATTCCAAACACTTTTTTGGTTACGACATGGTTCCATATGTGTTATTTTATAGTTTTCATGTCTTCACTATTATTCTATAAATGTAGAAAATAGTACAAAAATTGTAAAAAATTAAACCCTTGAAAGAGTCGGTGTTCTAAAACTTTTGACTAGGTAGTGTAAGTGGTATATATATTTTTATACATATATATCTATATATGGCTGTTTAAATATCAATATGTATCCACATTATTCAACACTGACCTCTAGAGGCCATTAAACTCCCTACACCCGTTTACCACTATAGAACACCCTTTTCATACCGTGCAGGCTTGAATATGATCTTTTTACATTGCCCTGTACAGCACCATTCCAGCAACTATGCGGGACGTGTAACCGGGCCGGGCCAGTACAGCTGGGCTCCGTGGTGTGAAAAAGGGGTACAAGAGCAAACATAGGAGCATTCAGTTACATTTTTATGAATATTTTATATTAATTGTCACTGGCATTTGACAAAGTACAATAAACCCCCCCAAAAAATTATAATATAGTAAATAAATTAACAGTTTTGAAGCTATACATCATTTTGACTCTTGACTGGTTAGCTTGACAAAGTTTTGCAAAACAACAGTCAATCTGAAACACTAAAATAATGAAACATTGTCTGCCATTGTTTGTTGTCATAACTTCAATTTAACGGAGAAGGTTGCAGCCTTAAAGCGATAGTAGTCTTAGTATCAACGAGTTAACAGGGCTGGATGTAGGAACAAGCCCTGTTCTGTCCTGGAGCTGTTCTTGTCTGTTAAATGTTCTGTATTATGTGTCATGTTCTGTGTTCTGTATTATGTGTCATGTTCTGTGTTCTGTATTATGTTTCATGTTCTGTGTTCTGTGTTCTGTATTATGCGTCATGTTCTGTGTTCTGTATTATGTGTCATGTTCTGTGTTCTGTATTATGTGTCATGTTCTGTGTTCTGTATTATGTGTCATGTTCTGTGTTCTGTATTATGTGTCATGTTCTGTGTTCTGTATTATGTGTCATGTTCTGTGTTCTGTATTATGTGTCATGTTCTGTGTTCTGTGTTCTGTATTATGTGTCATGTTCTGTGTTCTGTATTATGTGTCATGTTCTGTGTTCTGTATTATGTGTCATGTTCTGTGTTCTGTATTATGTGTCATGTTCTGTGTTCTATGTTCTGTATTATGTTTCATGTTCTGTGTTCTGTGTTCTCTATTATGTGTCATGTTCTGTGTTCTGTATTATGTTTCATGTTCTGTGTTCTGTGTCATGTTCTGTGTTCTGTGTTCTGTGTTCTGTGTCATGTTCTGTATTATGTTTCTTGTTCTGTGTTCTGTATTATGTTTCATGTTCTGTGTTCTGTATTATGTTTCATGTTCTGTGTTCTGTATTATGTTTCATGTTCTGTGTTCTGTATTATGTTTCATGTTCTGTGTTCTGTGTTCTGTATTATGTTTCATGTTCTGTGTGGACCCCAGGAAGAGTAGCTGCTGCTTTTGCAACAACTAATGGGGATTCTAATATAATAACAAACACAAGAGCAGTAGCTATTTTACAGCTACAAATCCCCAAAATTAAAACATACCAAATTAAAATATCAAAAGAAAAAAAAAGTTAAGTTATATTGAAAAAAAAGGCCAGCAAAAATCTGGAGAAAGAAAATAAAATCTTAGTTTTGTACAATTCAAATTGCAACACGTCAGATAAAGAAAGTCTTGATAGACAAAACTAAGTGTCCTTCGGTCTAAAATATCACGTCTCTTTCCCCTGTGAAAGTAGTGCAGACTTCCAAATGGAACCCAAGAACCTACACCCAAGAACATCTTAAGAGGCATTGAAAAGCAATGCAATATTCTCTGACCTACAAGAGCGCCAGGCGTGTAGTTGCCAGGGGTTACAGTCGGAATTCAGTGGGTAGCCTGTCATCTCCAACAACACCATCAGTCAGCAGTCACCTGTCCTTAACTATTACCATCTCACACCTGGGATTGCTTCAAATACCATTCTTTTTATTTCATATTTTCTCTTTGTGCATATGAATTCACATTCATAGGGGGGGTCCCCCCAATTTCTCCAGCTTAAGTGGCAATGGGTGGATACTTGTTGTGTCCCTTTTGTCACTTCCTGGTTGTCATGTCCTGTTCGCCGTTTTAGTCGCTCATAGACAGGAAGAGTTGGTCCTCCAGGTCCGAGGTGTCAGTGCTACCATCTGAGCTGTCTGAACTGTCAGCTGTATGGGAAGACAGACAGGGACATAGAAAGATGGCGTGAGTGTGTGTACTAACTTTTACTGTTCCCAACAAACGATCATGGTCCAAACACACCAAGACAGTTGTGAAGAGGGCACGACAATGCCTATTCCCCTTCAGGAGACTGAAAAGATTTGTCAGGGGGCCCCAGATCCTCAAAACGTTCTACAGCTGCACCATCGAGAGCATCCTGACGGGTTGCATCACAGCCTTGTATGGCAACTGCTCGGCCTCCGACCGTAAGGCACTACAGAGGGTAGTGCGTATGGGCCAGTACATCACTGGGGCCAAACTTCCTGCTATCCAGGACCTCTATACCAGGCGGTGTCAGAGCAAGACCCTAAAAATGGTCAAAGACACCAGCCTCCAGCCACCCTAGTCATAGACTGTTCTCTCTGCCACTGCACGGCAAGCGGTACCGGAGCACCAAGTCTAGGTCCAAGAGGCTCCTAAACAGCTTCTACCCCCAAAGCCATAAGACTCCTGAACAGCTAATCAAATGACCACCCAGACTATTTACATCATCTGTCCCCTCCCATCCATACGGTGCTGCAGCTACTCTGTTTATCATCTATGCACAAGTCACTTTAACAACTCTACCTACATGTACATACTACCTCAATTACATCGACTAACCTGTACCCCAGCACATTGACTCTGTACTGGTACCCCCTGTATAAAGCCTCCACATTGACTCTGTACCAGTAACCCCCTGTATATAGCCTCCACATTGACTCTGTACCAGTAACCCCCTGTATATAGTCTCCACATTGACTCTGTACCAGTAACCCCCTGTATAAAGCCTCCACATTGACTCTGTACCAGTAACCCCCTGTATATAGCCTCCACATTGACCCTGTACCGGTACACCCTATATATAGCCTCCACATTGACTCTGTACCGGTACCCCCTGTATATAGCCTCCACATTGACTCTGTACCAGTACCCCCTGTATATAGCCTCCACATTGACTCTGTATCGTAACACCCTGTATATAGCCTCCACATTGACTCTGTACCATAATACCCTGTATATAGCCTCCACATTGACTCTGTACTGGTACCCCCTGTATATAGCCTCCACATTGACTCTGTACCGTAACACCCTGTATATAGCCTCCACATTGACTCTGTACCATAATACCCTGTATATAGCCTCCACATTGACTCTGTACCGTAACCCCCTGTATATAGCCTCCACATTGACTCTGTACCGTAATACCCTGTATATAGCCTCCACATTGACTCTGTACCAGTAATACCCTGTATATAGCCTCCACATTGACTCTGTACCAGTAACCCCCTGTATATAGCCTCCACATTGACTCTGTACCAGTAACCCCCTGTATATAGTCTCCACATTGACTCTGTACTGGTACCCCCTGTATATAGTCTCCACATTGACTCTGTACTGGTACCCCCTGTATATAGCCTCCACATTGACTCTGTACTGGTACCCCCTGTATAAAGCCTCCACATTGACTCTGTACCGTAACACCCTGTATATAGCCTCCACATTGACTCTGTACCATAACACCCTGTATATAGCCTCCACATTGACTCTGACTCTGCCTCCACATTGACTCTGTACCATAATACCCTGTATATAGCCTCCACATTGACCCTGTACCTACCCCTTATATAGCCTCCACATTGACTCTGTACCAGTACCCCCTGTATATAGCCTCCACATTGACTCTGTACCGGTAACCCCCTGTATATAGCCTCCACATTGACTCTGTACCGGTACCCCCTGTATATAGCCTCCACATTGACTCTGTACCGTAACACCCTGTATATAGCCTCCACATTGACTCTGTACCATAACACCCTGTATATAGCCTCCACATTGACTCTGTACCATAATACCCTGTATATAGCCTCCACATTGACTCTGTACCATAATACCCTGTATATAGCCTCCACATTGACCCTGTACCGGTACCCCCTGTATATAGCCTCCACATTGACTCTGTACCAGTACCCCCTGTATATAGCCTCCACATTGACTCTGTACCGGTACCCCTGTATATAGCCTCCACATTGACTCTGTACCGGTACCCCCTGTATATAGCCTCCACATTGACTCTGTACCGTAACACCCTGTATATAGCCTCCACATTGACTCTGTACCATAATACCCTGTATATAGCCTCCACATTGACTCTGTACCAGTACCCCCTGTATATAGCCTCCACATTGACTCTGTACCAGTACCCCCTGTATATAGCCTCCACATTGACTCTGTACCGTAATACCCTGTATATAGCCTCCACATTGACTCTGTACCGTAATACCCTGTATATAGCCTCCACATTGACTCTGTACCGTAATACCCCGTATATAGCCTCCACATTGACTCTGTACCGTAATACCCCATATATAGCCTCCACATTGACTCTGTACCGTAATACCCCATATATATCCTCCACATTGACTCTGTACCGTAACACCCTGTATATAGCCTCCACATTGACTCTGTACCGTAATACCCTGTATATAGCCTCAACATTGACTCTGTACCGTAATACCCTGTATATAGCCCCCACATTGACTCTGTACCGTAATACCCTGTATATAGCCCCCACATTGACTCTGTACCGTAATACCCTGTATATAGCCTCCACATTGTACTGCTGCTATTTAATTATTTGCTATTTAAAAATTTTTACTTATCTATTTTTTTACTAAACACTTATTTTTCTTAAAATTGCATGGTTGGTTATGGGCTTGTAAGTTGTTGTATTCAGCATTTCACTGTAAGGTCTACTACACCTGTTGTATTCAGCATTTCACTGTGAGGTCTACTACACCTGTTGTATTCAGCATTTCACTGTGAGGTCTACTACACCTGTTGTATTCAGCATTTCACTGTAAGGTCTACTACACCTGTTGTATTCAGCATTTCACTGTAAGGTCTACTACACCTGTTGTATTCAGCATTTCACTGTAAGGTCTACTACACCTGTTGTATTCAGCATTTCACTGTAAGGTCTACTACACCTGTTGTATTCAGCATTTCACTGTAAGGTCTACTACACCTGTTGTATTCAGCATTTCACTGTGAGGTCTACTACACCTGTTGTATTCAGCATTTCACTGTAAGGTCTACTACACATGTTGTATTCAGCATTTCACTGTAAGGTCTACTACACCTGTTGTATTCAGCATTTCACTGTAAGGTCTACTACACCTGTTGTATTCAGCATTTCACTGTGAGGTCTACTACACCTGTTGTATTCAGCATTTCACTGTAAGGTCTACTACACCTGTTGTATTCAGCATTTCACTGTAAGGTCTACTACACCTGTTGTATTCAGCATTTCACTGTAAGGTCTACTACACCTGTTGTATTCAGCATTTCACTGTAAGGTCTACTACACCTGTTGTATTCAGCATTTCACTGTGAGGTCTACTACACCTGTTGTATTCAGCATTTCACTGTAAGGTCTACTACACCTGTTGTATTCAGCATTTCACTGTGAGGTCTACTACACCTGTTGTATTCAGCATTTCACTGTAAGGTCTACTACACCTGTTGTATTCAGCATTTCACTGTGAGGTCTACTACACCTGTTGTATTCAGCATTTCACTGAAAGGTCTACTACACCTGTTGTATTCAGCATTTCACTGTAAGGTCTACTACACCTGTTGTATTCAGCATTTCACTGTAAGGTCTACTACACCTGTTGTATTCAGCGTTTCACTGTAAGGTCTACTACACCTGTTGTATTCAGCGTTTCACTGTAAGGTCTACTACACCTGTTGTATTCAGTGTTTCACTGTAAGGTCTACTACACCTGTTGTATTCAGTGTTTCACTGTAAGGTCTACTACACCTGTTGTATTCAGCATTTCACTGTGAGGTCTACTACACCTGTTGTATTCAGCATTTCACTGTAAGGTCTACTACACCTGTTGTATTCAGCATTTCACTGTAAGGTCTACTACACCTGTTGTATTCAGCATTTCACTGAAAGGTCTACTACACCTGTTGTATTCAGCATTTCACTGAAAGGTCTACTACACCTGTTGTATTCGGCGCATGTGACAAATACAATTTGATTAGGATTTTTTTGCCCAAAAATCAAATCGATCAATGAATCATCATCCTCTGGGTACCTGGGGAAACAGTGCCTGGCCAATGCTGCCGGTCATGGTCTGCTTTTGTCTCTCGCTTCTAGACTAGTGGATGTTTTGTGTGTGTGTGTGATAAATGATTTTCCCAAGAAGACACCGCAGTTACTCACATCCCAGGTCAATCTCAGCATCGTTGTTCAAGTCATCCTCATCCTCATCATCATCAGCATCGAGAAGCCTGGCCACTGCTTCATCATCCGAGGGAGAGAAGTCGTTACCTCCATCCTCCTCTCCGTCTCCTCCCTCGATCAGCTCGGCCAACAGCGGGTCAGTCTCCATATCATCATCGTCGTCATCTTCATCGTCGTCGTCGTCAGAGTCTTCATCACCGTCTTGATCCTCCTGGTGGGAAGGTGACACATTTTGAACTCAAATCAACACAAGATGAAACAAGATTAAATATATGTATATATATATATTTTTTAAACACATCAATATATTTGAACACAATTAACAGAAGGGCAAACAGTGGGGAGAGGCTGGGATAGAAGCAGGTGTTTTAGTGACGGGCTAGGATAGGAACAAAGGTTCTGGGGTGTAACCCTATGGGCACTCAGAACCCAGATCAAAGAGCACTGGGCAGTATGGGTTGAAATGGAGAGACTGGATATTAGAGATCAGGAACACTAGGAGAGAGCGGATGTAGATAAGATGCTAAAGTTAGACTGAGTTTAGTAGAGAGAAGGACAGCATTTCTTACCTGATCTTCATCATCCTCTCCCTCCTCAGCTAGTCTCTGTCTCCCCACTTCATACAGGCGACACACCGTGTCCATGTTGATAGAGTCCTGGTTCTAAAGACGTTAGAACACACAGCTTGAGATGAACTACCGACCGACAGAGAGAACTACACTTCCCACATTCCACTCTTTAGATGAACTGCTGACCGACAGAGAGAACTACACTTCCCACATTCCACTCTTTAGATGAACTGTTGATCGACAAAGAGAACTACACTTCCCACATTCCACTCTTTAGATGAACTGTTGATCGACAAAGAGAACTACACTTCCCACATTCCACTCTTTAGATGAACTGTTGATCGACAAAGAGAACTACACTTCCCACATTCCACTCTTTAGATGAACTGCTGACTGACAAATGAACTACACTTCCCACATTCCACTCTTTAGATGAACTGCTGACCGACAGAGAGAACTACACTTCCCACATTCCACTCTTTAGATGAACTGCTGACCGACAGAGAGAACTACACTTCCCACATTCCACTCTTCAGATGAACTGCTGACCGACAGAGAGAACTACACTTCCCACATTCCACTCTTCAGTTTATTTTTGGATGTCTATTTGGGACTCAGATCAAGAGTAGAACAGAGAGCAATAATATGGCATCATCAGGGAGCATTGCACCACCCTAATCCCTAGCCCTTTACCCCTAACCCCTAATCCTTAACCTCTAGCCCTAACCCCTAGCCCTAACCCCTAGCCCCTAATCCTTAACCCCTAGCCCTAACCCCTAGCCCCTAATCCTTAACCTCTAGCCCTAAACCCCCCTAATCCCTAGCCCTTTACCCCTAACCCCTAATCCTTAACCTCTAGCCCTAAACCCCTAATCCCTAATCCCTAGCCCTTTACCCCTAACCCCTAATCCCTAGCCCTTTACCCCTAACCCCTAATCCTTAACCTCTAGCCCTAAACCCCTAATCCCTAATCCCTAGCCCTTTACCCCTAACCCCTAATCCCTAGCCCTTTACCCCTAACCCCTAATCCTTAACCTCTAGCCCTAAACCCCTAATCCCTAGCCCTTTACCCCTAACCCCTAATCCTTAACCTCTAGCCCTAAACCCCTAATCCCTAGCCCTTTACCCCTAACCCTAATCCTTAACCTCTAGCCCTAAACCCCTAATCCCTAGCCCTTTACCCCTAACCCCTAATCCTTAACCTCTAGCCCTAAACCCCTAATCCCTAGCCCTTTACCCCTAACCCCTAATCCTTAACCTCTAGCCCTAAACCCCTAATCCCTAGCCCTTTACCCCTAACCCCTAATCCTTAACCTCTAGCCCTAAACCCCTAATCCCTAGCCCTTTACCCCTAACCCCTAATCCTTAACCTCTAGCCCTAAACCCCTAATCCCTAGCCCTTTACCCCTAACCCCTAATCCTTAACCTCTAGCCCTAAACCCCTAATCCCTAGCCCTTTACCCCTAGCCCCTAATCCTTAACCCCTAGTCCTAACCCCTAGCCCCTAATCCTTAACCCCTAGCCCTAACCCCTAATCCTTAACCCCTAGCCCTAACCCCTAGCCCTAAACCCCTAATCCCTAGCCCTTTACCCCTAGCCCTAACCCCTAGCCCTAACCCCTAGCCCTAACCCCTAGCCCCTAATCCTTAACTTCTAGCCCTAAACCCCTAATCCCTAGCCCTTTACCCCTAGCCCCTAATCCTTTACCCCTAGCCCCTAATCCTTAACCTCTAGCCCTTTACCCCTAGCCCTTTCACCCTAGCCCCTAATCCTTAACCCCTAGCCCTTTACCCCTAGCCCCTAATCCTTAACCTCTAGCCCTTTCACCCTAGCCCCTAATCCTTAACCCCTAGCCCTTTACCCCTAGCCCCTAATCCTTAACCTCTAGCCCTTTCACCCTAGCCCCTAATCCTTAACCTCTAGCCCTTTCACCCTAGCCCCTAATCCTTAACCTCTAGCCCTTTCACCCTAGCCCCTAATCCTTAACCTCTAGCCCTTTACCCCTAATCCTTAACCTCTAGCCCTAAACCCCTAATCCCTAATCCTTAACCTCTAGACCTAAACCCCTAATCCCTAAACCCCTAATCCTAAACCCCTAATCCTAAACCCCTAATCCTAAACCCCTAATCCTTTACCCCTAATCATTTACCCCTAATCATTTACCCCTAGCCCTTTACCCCTAGCCCTTTACCCCTAGCCCTTTACCCCTAGCCCTTTACCCCTAGCCCCTAATCCTTAACCCCTAATCCCTAGCCCTTTACCCCTAGCACCTAATCCTAAACCCCTAGCCCTAAACCCCTAAACCTTAACCCCTAATCCTTAACCCCTAACCGCTAGCCCCTAATCCTAAACCCCTAACCCTAAACCCTAAATAAGAATATGGGACACAAACAATACAGCTCATTCTTCCTGCATGATAACAACGATATACTGATTGACAGGTAGAATGGAACAGTCAGGAGCAGAGCTAAAAGACATGGAATATCAGCAATGGAAATAAAACCGGGAAGTTTACCTCGATGACAGCCAGGTAGCAGTCTCTAGTGTCAGTGCACAGGTCAAAGATATTCCTCTTCACATCCACAGTAGCTGAGGAAGAACATACAACCAGAAGATCATTTCAACCCACATGCCCCAGGCCACAAAACAAAATCCCTATGCTTGACCTATGACCTTTCAGGTCATACCGATGGGTTTGTAGTCGGTGGCGTCAAAAGTTCTGAAGGAGGAACCAAAGGGACTCTTCATCTGTTGGTCCATCACGTCATCCTCCTCATCAGCCTGGAGCATGGCTCCGTACATGACCGTAGCGGCGTTATTGAACACTCCTCTACACTGGTCCAAGGCAGGCACAGTGTGGAGGAGATGGAACGTTCTCAGGTCCCACTGGCATAGCTGGTCAAGGCGATCATCACGTCCAATGTTTTTACCTGGATAAAGTCAGGCCATAGGTATAAAAGGCTACGATTAGATCTCCCCTGAGTTTTTACCTGGATAAAGTCAGGCCATAGTTATAAAAAGCCAAGATTAGATCACCCCTGAGTTTTTACCTGGATAAAGTCAGGCCATAGTTATAAAGGCTACGATTAGATCTCCCCTGAGTTTTTACCTGGATAAAGTCAGGCCATAGTTATAAAGGCTACGATTAGATCTCCCCTGAGTTTTTACCTGGATAAAGTCAGGCCATAGTTATAAAGGCTACGATTAGATCTCCCCTGAGTTTTTACCTGGATAAAGTCAGGCCATAGTTATAAAGGCTACGATTAGATCTCCCCTGAGTTTTTACCTGGATAAAGTCAGGCCATAGGTATAAAAGGCTACGATTAGATCTCCCCTGAGTTTTTACCTGGATAAAGTCAGGCCATAGGTATAAAAGGCTACGATTAGATCTCCCCTGAGTTTTTACCTGGATAAAGTCAGGCCATAGGTATAAAAGGCTACGATTAGATCTCCCTGAGTTTTTACCTGGATAAAGTCAGGCCATAGGTATAAAAGGCTACGATTAGATCTCCCTGAGTTTTTACCTGGATAAAGTCAGGCCATAGGTATAAAAGGCTACGATTAGATCTCCCTGAGTTTTTACCTGGATAAAGTCAGGCCATAGGTATAAAAGGCTACGATTAGATCTCCCTGAGTTTTTACCTGGATAAAGTCAGGCCATAGGTATAAAAGGCTACGATTAGATCTCCCTGAGTTTTTACCTGGATAAAGTCAGGCCATAGGTATAAAAGGCTACGATTAGATCTCCCTGAGTTTTTACCTGGATAAAGTCAGGCCATAGGTATAAAAGGCTACGATTAGATCTCCCTGAGTTTTTACCTGGATAAAGTCAGGCCATAGGTATAAAAGGCTACGATTAGATCTCCCTGAGTTTTTACCTGGATAAAGTCAGGCCATAGGTATAAAAGGCTACGATTAGATCTCCCTGAGTTTTTACCTGGATAAAGTCAGGCCATAGG
>NC_060190.1:76654014-76736514 GCF_021184085.1 Oncorhynchus gorbuscha | reverse complement strand
ATGGAGAGAGAGAGACATCATGAAGGGGTTAGCTAAAGATATGGAGAGAGAGAAGGGGTTAGCTAAAGATATGGAGAGAGAGAGAAGGGGTTAGCTAAAGAGATGGAGAGAGAGAAGGGGTTAGCTAAAGAGATGGAGAGAGAGAGAAGGGGTTAGCTAAAGAGATGGAGAGAGAGAGAAGGGGTTAGCTAAAGAGATGGAGAGAGAGAGAGAAGGGGTTAGCTAAAGAGATGGAGAGAGAGAGAAGGGGTTAGCTAAAGAGATGGAGAGAGAGACATCATGAAGGGGTTAGCTAAAGAGATGGAGAGACATCATGAAGGGGTTAGCTAAAGAGATGGAGAGGGAGAGACATCATGAAGGGGTTAGCTAAAGAGATGGAGAGAGAGAAGGGGTTAGCTAAAGATATGGAGAGAGAGAGAAGGGGTTAGCTAAAGATATGGAGAGAGAGAGAAGGGGTTAGCTAAAGAGATGGAGAGAGAGAAGGGGTTAGCTAAAGAGATGGAGAGAGAAGGGGTTAGCTAAAGAGATGGAGAGAGGGAGAGACATCATGAAGGGGTTAGCTAAAGATATGGAGAGAGAGAGAAGGGGTTAGCTAAAGAGATGGAGGGGGAGAGAGACATCATGAAGGGGTTAGCTAAAGATATGGAGAGAGAGAGAAGGGGTTAGCTAAAGAGATGGAGGAGAGACATCATGAAGGGGTTAGCTAAAGATATGGAGAGAGAGAGAAGGGGTTAGCTAAAGAGATGGAGGGAGAGAGACATCATGAAGGGGTTAGCTAAAGAGATGGAGAGAGGGAGAGACATCATGAAGGGGTTAGCTAAAGAGATGGAGGGAGAGAGAAGGGGTTAGCTAAAGAGATGGAGAGAGAGACATCATGAAGGGGTTAGCTAAAGAGATGGAGAGACATCATGAAGGGGTTAGCTAAAGAGATGGAGAGAGAGACATCATGAAGGGGTTAGCTAAAGAGATGGAGGAGAGAGACATCATGAAGGGGTTAGCTAAAGAGATGGAGAGAGAGAGACATCATGAAGGGGTTAGCTAAAGAGATGGAGAGGGAGAGACATCATGAAGGGGTTAGCTAAAGAGATGGAGAGAGAGAGAGACATCATGAAGGGGTTAGCTAAAGAGATGGAGAGAGAGAGATCATGAAGGGGTTAGCTAAAGAGATGGAGGGGGAGAGAGACATCATGAAGGGGTTAGCTAAAGAGATGGAGAGGGAGAGACATCATGAAGGGGTTAGCTAAAGAGATGGAGAGGGAGAGACATCATGAAGGGGTTAGCTAAAGAGATGGAGAGAGAGAGAGACATCATGAAGGGGTTAGCTAAAGATATGGAGAGAGAGAGATCATGAAGGGGTTAGCTAAAGAGATGGAGGGGGAGAGAGACATCATGAAGGGGTTAGCTAAAGAGATGGAGGGGGAGAGAGACAGCGTGAAGGGGTTAGCTAAAGAGATGGAGAGAGAGAGAAGGGGTTAGCTAAAGAGATGGAGAGACATCATGAAGGGGTTAGCTAAAGAGATGGAGAGGGAGAGACATCATGAAGGGGTTAGCTAAAGAGATGGAGAGAGAGAGAGACATCATGAAGGGGTTAGCTAAAGAGATGAAGAGAGAGAGACATCGTGAAGGGGTTAGCTAAAGAGATGAAGAGAGAGAGACATCGTGAAGGGGTTAGCTAAAGAGATGGAGAGAGAGAGATCATGAAGGGGTTAGCTAAAGAGATGGAGAGAGAGACATCATGAAGGGGTTAGCTAAAGAGATGGAGAGAGAGAGATCATGAAGGGGTTAGCTAAAGAGATGGGAGAGAGAGAGAAGGGGTTAGCTAAAGAGATGGAGAGAGAGAAGGGGTTAGCTAAAGAGATGGAGAGAGAGAGAAGGGGTTAGCTAAAGAGATGGAGAGAGAGAGAAGGGGTTAGCTAAAGAGATGGAGAGAGAGAGAAGGGGTTAGCTAAAGAGATGGAGAGAGAGAGAAGGGGTTAGCTAAAGAGATGGAGAGAGAGAGAAGGGGTTAGCTAAAGAGATGGAGAGAGAGAAGGGGTTAGCTAAAGAGATGGAGAGAGAGAAGGGGTTAGCTAAAGAGATGGAGAGAGAGAAGGGGTTAGCTAAAGAGATGGAGAGAGAAGGGGTTAGCTAAAGAGATGGAGAGAGAGAGAAGGGGTTAGCTAAAGAGATGGAGAGAGAGACATCATGAAGGGGTTAGCTAAAGATATGGAGAGAGAGAGAAGGGGTTAGCTAAAGATATGGAGAGAGAGAGAAGGGGTTAGCTAAAGAGATGGAGAGAGAAGGGGTTAGCTAAAGAGATGGAGAGAGAGACATCATGAAGGGGTTAGCTAAAGAGATGGAGAGAGAGAGACATCATGAAGGGGTTAGCTAAAGAGATGGAGAGAGAGACATCATGAAGGGGTTAGCTAAAGAGATGGAGAGAGAGACATCATGAAGGGGTTAGCTAAAGAGATGGAGAGAGAGATCATGAAGGGTTAGCTAAAGAGATGAGAGAGAGACATCATGAAGGGGTTAGCTAAAGAGATGGAGAGAGAGAGACATCATGAAGGGGTTAGCTAAAGAGATGGAGAGAGAGACATCATGAAGGGGTTAGCTAAAGAGATGGAGAGGGAGAGACATCATGAAGGGGTTAGCTAAAGAGATGGAGAGAGAGAGAAGGGGTTAGCTAAAGATATGGAGAGAGAGAGAAGGGGTTAGCTAAAGAGATGGAGAGAGAGAGAAGGGGTTAGCTAAAGAGATGGAGAGAGAGAGAAGGGGTTAGCTAAAGAGATGGAGAGAGAGAGAAGGGGTTAGCTAAAGAGATGGAGAGAGAGAGAAGGGGTTAGCTAAAGAGATGGAGAGAGAGAGAAGGGGTTAGCTAAAGATATGGAGAGAGAAGGGGTTAGCTAAAGAGATGGAGAGAGGGAGAGACATCATGAAGGGGTTAGCTAAAGATATGGAGAGAGAGAGAAGGGGTTAGCTAAAGAGATGGAGGGGGAGAGACATCATGAAGGGGTTAGCTAAAGATATGGAGAGAGAGAGAAGGGGTTAGCTAAAGAGATGGAGGGGGAGAGAGACATCATGAAGGGGTTAGCTAAAGAGATGGAGAGAGGGAGAGACATCATGAAGGGGTTAGCTAAAGAGATGGAGGGAGAGAGAAGGGGTTAGCTAAAGAGATGGAGAGAGAGAGACATCATGAAGGGGTTAGCTAAAGAGATGGAGAGACATCATGAAGGGGTTAGCTAAAGAGATGGAGAGAGAGACATCATGAAGGGGTTAGCTAAAGAGATGGAGAGAGAGAGACATCATGAAGGGGTTAGCTAAAGAGATGGAGAGAGAGAAGACATCATGAAGGGGTTAGCTAAAGAGATGGAGAGGGAGAGACATCATGAAGGGGTTAGCTAAAGAGATGGAGAGAGAGAGACATCATGAAGGGTTAGCTAAAGAGATGGAGAGAGAGAGATCATGAAGGGGTTAGCTAAAGAGATGGAGGGGGAGAGAGACATCATGAAGGGGTTAGCTAAAGAGATGGAGAGGGAGAGACATCATGAAGGGGTTTAAAGAGATGGAGAGAGAGAGACATCATGAAGGGGTTAGCTAAAGATATGGAGAGAGAGAGAAGGGGTTAGCTAAAGAGATGGAGAGAGAAGGGGTTAGCTAAAGAGATGGAGAGAGAGACATCATGAAGGGGTTAGCTAAAGAGATGGAGAGAGAGAGACATCATGAAGGGGTTAGCTAAAGAGATGGAGAGAGAGACATCATGAAGGGGTTAGCTAAAGAGATGGAGAGAGAGACATCATGAAGGGGTTAGCTAAAGAGATGGAGAGAGAGACATCATGAAGGGGTTAGCTAAAGAGATGGAGAGGAGAGACATCATGAAGGGGTTAGCTAAAGAGATGGAGAGAGAGAGAAGGGGTTAGCTAAAGATATGGAGAGAGAGAGGGGTTAGCTAAAAAGAGATGGAGAGAGAGAGAAGGGGTTAGCTAAAGAGATGGAGAGAGAGAGAAGGGGTTAGCTAAAGAGATGGAGAGAGAGAGAAGGGGTTAGCTAAAGAGATGGAGAGAGAGAGAAGGGGTTAGCTAAAGAGATGGAGAGAGAGAGAAGGGGTTAGCTAAAGATATGGAGAGAGAAGGGGTTAGCTAAAGAGATGGAGAGAGGGAGAGACATCATGAAGGGGTTAGCTAAAGATATGGAGAGAGAGAGAAGGGGTTAGCTAAAGAGATGGAGGGGGAGAGACATCATGAAGGGGTTAGCTAAAGATATGGAGAGAGAGAGAAGGGGTTAGCTAAAGAGATGGAGGGGGAGAGAGACATCATGAAGGGGTTAGCTAAAGAGATGGAGAGAGGAGAGACATCATGAAGGGGTTAGCTAAAGAGATGGAGGGAGAGAGAAGGGGTTAGCTAAAGAGATGGAGAGAGAGAGACATCATGAAGGGGCTAGCTAAAGAGATGGAGAGACATCATGAAGGGGTTAGCTAAAGAGATGGAGAGAGAGAGACATCATGAAGGGGTTAGCTAAAGATATGGAGAGAGAGAGACATCATGAAGGGGTTAGCTAAAGAGATGGAGAGAGAGAGACATCATGAAGGGGTTAGCTAAAGAGATGGAGAGGGAGAGACATCATGAAGGGGTTAGCTAAAGAGATGGAGAGAGAGAGAGACATCATGAAGGGGTTAGCTAAAGAGATGGAGAGAGAGAGATCATGAAGGGGTTAGCTAAAGAGATGGAGGGGGAGAGAGACATCATGAAGGGGTTAGCTAAAGAGATGGAGAGGGAGAGACATCATGAAGGGGTTAGCTAAAGAGATGGAGAGAGAGAGAGACATCATGAAGGGGTTAGCTAAAGATATGGAGAGAGAGAGAAGGGGTTAGCTAAAGAGATGGAGAGAGAAGGGGTTAGCTAAAGAGATGGAGAGAGAGACATCATGAAGGGGTTAGCTAAAGAGATGGAGAGAGAGAGACATCATGAAGGGGTTAGCTAAAGAGATGGAGAGAGAGACATCATGAAGGGGTTAGCTAAAGAGATGGAGAGAGAGACATCATGAAGGGGTTAGCTAAAGAGATGGAGAGAGAGAGATCATGAAGGGGTTAGCTAAAGAGATGGAGAGAGAGACATCATGAAGGGGTTAGCTAAAGAGATGGAGAGAGAGAGATCATGAAGGGGTTAGCTAAAGAGATGGAGAGAGACATCATGAAGGGGTTAGCTAAAGAGATGGAGAGAGAGACATCATGAAGGGGTTAGCTAAAGAGATGGAGAGAGAGAGACATCATGAAGGGGTTAGCTAAAGAGATGGAGAGAGAGACATCATGAAGGGGTTAGCTAAAGAGATGGAGAGGGAGAGACATCATGAAGGGGTTAGCTAAAGAGATGGAGAGAGAGAAGGGGTTAGCTAAAGATATGGAGAGAGAGAGAAGGGGTTAGCTAAAGAGATGGAGAGAGAGAAGGGTTAGCTAAAGAGATGAGAGAGAGAAGGGGTTAGCTAAAGAGATGGAGAGAGAGAGAAGGGGTTAGCTAAAGAGATGGAGAGAGAGAGAAGGGGTTAGCTAAAGAGATGGAGAGAGAGAGACATCATGAAGGGGTTAGCTAAAGAGATGGAGAGAGAGACATCATGAAGGGGTTAGCTAAAGAGATGGAGAGGGAGAGACATCATGAAGGGGTTAGCTAAAGAGATGGAGAGAGAGAGAAGGGGTTAGCTAAAGAGATGGAGAGAGAGAGAAGGGGTTAGCTAAAGAGATGGAGAGAGAGAAGGGGTTAGCTAAAGAGATGGAGAGAGAGAGAAGGGGTTAGCTAAAGAGATGGAGAGAGAGAGAAGGGGTTAGCTAAAGAGATGGAGAGAGAGAGAAGGGGTTAGCTAAAGAGATGGAGAGAGAAGGGGTTAGCTAAAGATATGGAGAGAGAAGGGGTTAGCTAAAGAGATGGAGAGAGGGAGAGACATCATGAAGGGGTTAGCTAAAGATATGGAGAGAGAGAGAAGGGGTTAGCTAAAGAGATGGAGGGGAGAGACATCATGAAGGGGTTAGCTAAAGATATGGAGAGAGAGAGAAGGGGTTAGCTAAAGAGATGGAGGGGGAGAGAGACATCATGAAGGGGTTAGCTAAAGAGATGGAGAGAGGGAGAGACATCATGAAGGGGTTAGCTAAAGAGATGGAGGGAGAGAGAAGGGGTTAGCTAAAGAGATGGAGAGAGAGAGACATCATGAAGGGGTTAGCTAAAGAGATGGAGAGACATCATGAAGGGGTTAGCTAAAGAGATGGAGAGAGAGAGACATCATGAAGGGGTTAGCTAAAGAGATGGAGAGAGAGAGACATCATGAAGGGGTTAGCTAAAGAGATGGAGAGAGAGAGACATCATGAAGGGGTTAGCTAAAGAGATGGAGAGGGAGAGACATCATGAAGGGGTTAGCTAAAGAGATGGAGAGAGAGAGACATCATGAAGGGGTTAGCTAAAGAGATGGAGAGAGAGAGATCATGAAGGGGTTAGCTAAAGAGATGGAGGGGGAGAGAGACATCATGAAGGGGTTAGCTAAAGAGATGGAGAGGGAGAGACATCATGAAGGGGTTAGCTAAAGAGATGGAGAGAGAGAGAGACATCATGAAGGGGTTAGCTAAAGATATGGAGAGAGAGAGATCATGAAGGGGTTAGCTAAAGAGATGGAGGGGAGAGAGACATCATGAAGGGGTTAGCTAAAGAGATGGAGGGGAGAGAGACAGCGTGAAGGGGTTAGCTAAAGAGATGGAGAGAGAGAGAAGGGGTTAGCTAAAGAGATGGAGAGGGAGAGACATCATGAAGGGGTTAGCTAAAGAGATGGAGAGAGAGAGACATCGTGAAGGGGTTAGCTAAAGAGATGAAGAGAGAGACATCGTGAAGGGGTTAGCTAAAGAGATGAGAGAGAGACATCGTGAAGGGGTTAGCTAAAGAGATGGAGAGAGAGAGATCATGAAGGGGTTAGCTAAAGAGATGGAGAGAGAGACATCATGAAGGGGTTAGCTAAAGAGATGGAGAGAGAGAGAAGGGGTTAGCTAAAGAGATGGAGAGAGAGAGAAGGGGTTAGCTAAAGAGATGGAGAGAGAGAGAAGGGGTTAGCTAAAGAGATGGAGAGAGAGAGAAGGGGTTAGCTAAAGAGATGGAGAGAGAGAGAAGGGGTTAGCTAAAGAGATGGAGAGAGAGAGAAGGGGTTAGCTAAAGAGATGGAGAGAGAGAGAAGGGGTTAGCTAAAGAGATGGAGAGAGAGAGAAGGGGTTAGCTAAAGAGATGGAGAGAGAGAGAAGGGGTTAGCTAAAGAGATGGAGAGAGAGAGAAGGGGTTAGCTAAAGAGATGGAGAGAGAGACATCATGAAGGGGTTAGCTAAAGAGATGGAGAGAGAAGGGGTTAGCTAAAGAGATGGAGAGAGAGACATCATGAAGGGGTTAGCTAAAGAGATGGAGAGAGAGACATCATGAAGGGGTTAGCTAAAGAGATGGAGAGAGAGACATCATGAAGGGGTTAGCTAAAGAGATGGAGAGAGAGACATCATGAAGGGGTTAGCTAAAGAGATGGAGAGAGAGACATCATGAAGGGGTTAGCTAAAGAGATGGAGAGAGAAGGGGTTAGCTAAAGAGATGGAGAGAGAGACATCATGAAGGGGTTAGCTAAAGAGATGGAGAGAGAAGGGGTTAGCTAAAGAGATGGAGAGAGAGACATCATGAAGGGGTTAGCTAAAGAGATGGAGAGAGAGACATCATGAAGGGGTTAGCTAAAGAGATGGAGAGAGAGACATCATGAAGGGGTTAGCTAAAGAGATGGAGAGAGAGACATCATGAAGGGGTTAGCTAAAGAGATGGAGAGAGAAGGGGTTAGCTAAAGAGATGGAGAGAGAGACATCATGAAGGGGTTAGCTAAAGAGATGGAGAGAGAGAGACATCATGAAGGGGTTAGCTAAAGAGATGGAGAGAGAGACATCATGAAGGGGTTAGCTAAAGAGATGGAGAGAGAGACATCATGAAGGGGTTAGCTAAAGAGATGGAGAGAGAGAGATCATGAAGGGGTTAGCTAAAGAGATGGAGAGAGAGACATCATGAAGGGGTTAGCTAAAGAGATGGAGAGAGAGAGATCATGAAGGGGTTAGCTAAAGAGATGGAGAGAGAGACATCATGAAGGGGTTAGCTAAAGAGATGGAGAGAGAGACACATCATGAAGGGGTTAGCTAAAGAGATGGAGAGAGAGACATCATGAAGGGGTTAGCTAAAGAGATGGAGAGAGAGACATCATGAAGGGGTTAGCTAAAGAGATGGAGAGAGAGACATCATGAAGGGGTTAGCTAAAGAGATGGAGAGGGAGAGACATCATGAAGGGGTTAGCTAAAGAGATGGAGAGAGAGAGACATCATGAAGGGGTTAGCTAAAGAGATGGAGAGAGAGACATCATGAAGGGGTTAGCTAAAGAGATGGAGAGAGAGACATCATGAAGGGGTTAGCTAAAGAGATGGAGAGAGAGAGAAGGGGTTAGCTAAAGAGATGGAGAGAGAGAGAAGGGGTTAGCTAAAGAGATGGAGAGAGAGAGAAGGGGTTAGCTAAAGAGATGGAGAGAGAGAGAAGGGGTTAGCTAAAGAGATGGAGAGAGAGAGAAGGGGTTAGCTAAAGAGATGGAGAGAGAGAAGGGGTTAGCTAAAGAGATGGAGAGAGAGAGAAGGGGTTAGCTAAAGAGATGGAGAGAGAGAGAGAAGGGGTTAGCTAAAGAGATGGAGAGAGAGAGAGAAGGGGTTAGCTAAAGAGATGGAGAGAGAGAGAAGGGGTTAGCTAAAGAGATGGAGAGAGAGAGAAGGGGTTAGCTAAAGAGATGGAGGGAGGGAGACCGAGGAGAGGAACAACTCGCTACAGAAAGAGAACATAAAGGAAGGTACTTAACAGATCGACAAGGAGACACTGTCCAAAATCTGGCTTGCAGACTACTTACTTAAACTGCATACTGTGTAATAATTAAAAACATATGTACTTTTATTTAACTAGGCAAGTCAGTTAAGAACAAATTCTTATTTTCAATGACGGTCTAGGAACAGTGGGTTAACTGCCTTGTTCAGGGGCAGAACCACAGATTTTTACCTTGTCAGCTCGGGGGTTTGATCTTGCAAACCTTTCAGTTACTAGTCCAACGCTCTAACCACTGCTGCTAATATCTACGATGTACTGTTTAATAAAAACCAATGCAGTAAGTAACAAATATCAGCATACTAGTGTCTTCCTGCGGAGAACGAATCATTTCATGTGTAATTGCGTTGATTCCAGGGACAACTTATTAATTTTTGGTACAGGTGGGACGCCCCCCTCAGCTGTTGTCAAACAGGTGGGTCTGGAAAAACCATCTTCTCCAATAGTATGCACTGAACTGTACTTTGATGAAAAGCCTGAATGAACATGACATTTAAAACAAACTAAAATGTTCTACATTGCACATACTATACTTTTTGTTGGCCAAAATGTCTGCTGTTTAGTAATGGTATTTGGCCAGAGGTTTCATCTCAACAGGTTTAAAGTGTCTTCTTCTCCTCCTTTGAAGGAGGTGAGGAAATGAAGGTCAGACTATTGACATGAACCCCCCCCCCCCCTCCAAAAAAAAGACAAGAGGCTTGGATGTAAATGCGGGCCGGGGGCCATTCTGAGGTGAAAACCTGCTGAAGACGGGGTGTCTGTCCAGACAACCCCCCAAGAGGCCTGGATGGCCGGGGGCCATTCTGAGGTGAAACCTACCTGCTGAAGACGAGGTGTCTGTCCAGAAAGGCCTGGATGGCCGGGGGCCATTCTGAGGTGAAATCTACCTGCTGAAGATGAGGTGTCAGTCCAGACAACCCCCCCCCAAAGAGGCCTGGATGGCCGGGGGCCATTCTGAGGTGAAACCTACCTGCTGAAGATGAGGTGTCTGTCCAGACAACCCCCCCCCAAAGAGGCCTGGATGGCCGGGGGCCATTCTGAGGTGAAACCTACCTGCTGAAGATGAGGTGTCTGTCCAGACAACCCCCCAAAGAGGCCTGGATGGCTGGGGGCCATTCTGAGGTGAAACCTACCTGCTGAAGATGAGGTGTCTGTCCAGACAACCCCCCCCAAGAGGCCTGGATGGCTGGGGGCCATTCTGAGGTGAAACCTACCTGCTGAAGATGAGGTGTCGGTCCAGACAACACCCCCCCAAGAGGCTGGGGCTGGCTGGGGGCCATTCTGAGGTGAAACCTACCTGCTGAAGATGAGGTGTCGGTCCAGACAACACCCCCCCAAGAGGCCTGGATGGCTGGGGGCCATTCTGAGGTGAAACCTACCTGCTGAAGATGAGGTGTCAGTCCAGACAACCCCCTCCGCCCCCAAGAGGCCTGGATGGCTGGGGGCCATTCTGAGGTGAAACCTACCTGCTGAAGATGAGGTGTCAGTCCAGACAACCCCCCCCAAGAGGCCTGGATGGCTGGGGGCCATTCTGAGGTGAAACCTACCTGCTGAAGATGGTGTCTGTCCAGACAACCCCCCCAAGAGGCCTGGATGGCTGGGGGCCATTCTGAGGTGAAACCTACCTGCTGAAGATGGTGTCTGTCCAGACAACCCCCCCCCCAAGAGGCCTGGATGGCTGGGGGCCATTCTGAGGTGAAACCTACCTGCTGAAGATGAGGTGTCGGTCCAGACAACCCCCCCCCAAAGAGGCCTGGATGGCCGGGGGCCATTCTGAGGTGAAACCTACCTGCTGAAGATGAGGTGTCGGTCCAGACAACCTCCGTCAACCCCACCATGTTTAGGATACAACACCCTGCTGGTCAGTCTGGAGGTGAAGTTAGTCGGGGCCTGGCATCTCTGCTTGGGCTCTGGGCACTGGTGGGGTGTGAACAGGGAGAAGGGGGGGCAGGTAGTCACCGGGTTCCTACACCTGGAATCAAATGTACAAAAATACATCAGAAATGAGTCAATAAGAGGTATTTTCAAAATGCCAGGCATGTTACGTAGAATGTATGCACGCATGACTGTAAGTCGCTTTGGATAAAAGCGTCTGCTAAATGGCATATATTATTATTATTATTATTACAAATCATATCATTGCTACATTGGCTGGACTTACTATAGAGCAAGTTAAAGTGTACAAATATTTAGGTGTGTGGGTTGATGATGAGCTGAGCTACACTGTGCATGTAGAGAACTGGATAAGGAAGCTCAAGCCGAGAATAGGTTTCTATTACCGGCATAAGGCTTGTTGTTCTTTTGAGGCCAGGAAGGAGCTGGTACGATGTACATCACTGTCGGTTTTAGATTGTAGTGATGTTATATATATATATATATATAGGCCTCAACCACTACCCTGAGAGCCCTTGATTCAGTGTATCGTGCAGCCTCTCAGGTTCATTACACATCAGAAACGGCTAACACATCATTGTGATCTCTACAGCGCTGTTGGCTGGTCGTCATTGACCTTGCGTAGGTTTAAACACTGGTATACACTGATTTATAAGGTCATATTGTAGGTTTAAACACTGGTATACACTGATTTATAAGGTCATATTGTAGGTTTAAACACTGGTATACACTGATTTATAAGGACATATTGTAGGTTTAAACACTGGTATACACTGATTTATAAGGTCATATTGTAGGTTTAAACACTGGTATACACTGATTTATAAGGTCATATTGTAGGTTTAAACACTGATTTATAAGGTCATATTGTAGGTTTAAACACTGATTTATAAGGCCATATTGTAGGTTTAAACACTGATTTATAAGGCCATATTGTAGGTTTAAACACTGGTATACACTGATTTATAAGGCCATATTGTAGGTTAAAACACTGATTTATAAGGTCATATTGTAGGTTTAAACACTGATTTATAAGGTCATATTGTAGGTTTAAACACTGATTTATAAGGTCATATTGTAGGTTTAAACACTGATTTATAAGGTCATATTGTAGGTTTAAACACTGATTTATAAGGTCATATTGTAGGTTTAAACACTGGTATACACTGATTTATAAGGTCATATTGTAGGTTTAAACACTGGTATACACTGATTTATAAGGTCATATTGTAGGTTTAAACACTGATTTATAAGGTCATATTGTATGTTTAAACACTGATTTATAAGGCCATATTGTAGGTTTAAACACTGATTTATAAAGCCAGATTGTAGGTTTAAACACTGGTATACACTGATTTATAAGGCCATATTGTAGGTTAAAACACTGATTTATAAGGTCATATTGTAGGTTTAAACACTGATTTATAAGGTCATATTGTAGGTTTAAACACTGATTTATAAGGTCATATTGTAGGTTTAAACACTGATTTATAAGGTCATATTGTAGGTTTAAACACTGATTTATAAGGTCATATTGTAGGTTTAAACACTGATTTATAAGGTCATATTGTAGGTTAAAACACTGATTTATAAGGTCATATTGTAGGTTTAAACACTGGTATACACTGATTTATAAGGACATATTGTAGGTTTAAACACTGATTTATAAGGACATATTGTAGGTTTAAACACTGATTTATAAGGTCATATTGTAGGTTTAAACACTGATTTATAAGGACATATTGTAGGTTTAAACACTGGTATACACTGATTTATAAGGACATATTGTAGGTTTAAACACTGATTTATAAGGCCATATTGTAGGTTTAAACACTGATTTATAAAGCCAGATTGTAGGTTTAAACACTGGTATACACTGATTTATAAGGCCATATTGTAGGTTAAAACACTGATTTATAAGGTCATATTGTAGGTTTAAACACTGATTTATAAGGTCATATTGTAGGTTTAAACACTGATTTATAAGGTCATATTGTAGGTTTAAACACTGATTTATAAGGTCATATTGTAGGTTAAAACACTGATTTATAAGGTCATATTGTAGGTTAAAACACTGATTTATAAGGTCATATTGTAGGTTAAAACACTGATTTATAAGGTCATATTGTAGGTTTAAACACTGGTATACACTGATTTATAAGGACATATTGTAGGTTTAAACACTGATTTATAAGGACATATTGTAGGTTTAAACACTGATTTATAAGGTCATATTGTAGGTTTAAACACTGATTTATAAGGACATATTGTAGGTTTAAACACTGGTATACACTGATTTATAAGGACATATTGTAGGTTTAAACACTGATTTATAAGGCCATATTGTAGGTTTAAACACTGATTTATAAAGCCAGATTGTAGGTTTAAACACTGGTATACACTGATTTATAAGGCCATATTGTAGGTTAAAACACTGATTTATAAGGTCATATTGTAGGTTTAAACACTGATTTATAAGGTCATATTGTAGGTTTAAACACTGATTTATAAGGTCATATTGTAGGTTTAAACACTGATTTATAAGGTCATATTGTAGGTTTAAACACTGATTTATAAGGTCATATTGTAGGTTAAAACACTGATTTATAAGGTCATATTGTAGGTTAAAACACTGATTTATAAGGTCATATTGTAGGTTAAAACACTGATTTATAAGGTCATATTGTAGGTTAAAACACTGATTTATAAGGTCATATTGTAGGTTAAAACACTGATTTATAAGGTCATATTGTAGGTTAAAACACTGATTTATAAGGTCATATTGGGTAAAATGCCACTTTATCTCTGTTCTTTTTTAGTCCGGTCAGTAAATAAATATCAATTACAGTCCCATTCTGATTTGCTTCTCACGGTACCAAAAATGACAACAGGTCGTGGTATAAATAGTTTTAGTTACTCAGCTCCGTGGAATTCTCTCCTGAACATTTTAAAATGTGATGATCTAGTTTCGTTGGTTGGAGTTTAAAAACACTTGATCGATGTATATATCATAGAAGAGTGTAATTGTTTTTAGGCCAGCTGTTTTTAGGCCAGCTGTTTTTAGGCCAGCTGTTTTTAGGCCAGCTGTTTTTAGGCCAGCTGTTTTTAGGCCAGCTGTTTTTAGGCCAGCTGTTTTTAGGCCAGCTGTTTTTAGGCCAGCTGTTTTTAGGCCAGCTGTTTTTAGGCCAGCTGTTTTTAGGCCAGCTGTTTTTAGGCCAGCTGTTTTTAGGCCAGCTGTTTTTAGGCCAGCTGTTTTTAGGCCAGCTGTTTTTAGGCCAGCTGTTTTTAGGCCAGCTGTTTTTAGGCCAGCTGTTTTTAGGCCAGCTGTTTTTAGGCCAGCTGTTTTTAGGCCAGCTGTTTTTAGGCCAGCTGTTTTTAGGCCAGCTGTTTTTAGGCCAGCTGTTTTTAGGCCAGCTGTTTTTAGGCCAGCTGTTTTTAGGCCAGCACGTTTGTGTTTTTAATGTAATATGTAATTGTTGTACTGTGTGTGTGTGTTTATAGTGTTGTTTAATGTTGTGTTCATGTAAGTAAGTTGTGTTCCTGCTATTGGACCAGGTCTCTCTTGGAAAAGAGATATTATCTCAATGAGAAAAACCTTTATGAATAAAAGGACAAATACAAAATATACACACAGTTCATCTACACATAATAACAACTAAGTAAAACCATTGAAAATTTGTTTAAAAAATACAAAACTGAAATTCCATTTACATATGTATTCAGACCCTTTACTCAGTACTTTGTTGAAGCACCTTACAGCCTTGAGTCTTCTTGTCTTCTATGACGCTACAAGCTTGGCACACCTGTATTTGGGGAGTTTCTCCCATTCTTCTCTGCAGATCCTCTCAAGCTCTGTCAGGTTGGATGGGGAGTGTCGCTGCACAGCTATTTTCAGGTCTCCAGAGATGTTTGATCGGGTTCAAGTCTGGGCTCCGGCTGGGACACTCAAGGACATTCAGAGACTTGTCCTGTTGAAAGGTGAACCTACGCCCCAGTCGGAGGTCCTGAGCGCTCTGGAGCAGATTTTCATCAAGGATCTCTCTGTAATTTTCTCCGTTCATCTTTCCCTCTATCCTGACTAGTCTCCCAGTCCCTGCTACTGAAAAACATCCCCACCACCATGCTTCATCGTAGGGATGGTGCCAGCTTTCCTCCAGACGTGACGCTTGGCATTCAGGCCAGAGTTTAATCTTGGTTTCATCAGACCAGAGAATCTCGTTTCTCCTGGTTTGAGAGTCTTTAGGTGCCTTTTGGAAAACTCCAAGCGGGCTGTCATGTGCCTTTTACTGAGGATTGGCTTCCGTCTGGCGCCTCTACATGACTGGTGGAGTGCTGCAGAGATGGTTGTCCTTCTGGAAGGTTCTGCCATCTCCACAGAGGAACTGTTAGAGTGACCATCGGGTTCTTGGTCACCTCCCTGACTAAGGCCCTTCTCCCCAGATTGCTCAGTTTGGCTGGGCGGCCAGCTCTAGGAAGAGTCTTGGTGATTCCAAACTTCTTCCATTTAAGAATGATGGAGGCCACTGTGTTCTTGGGGACCTTCAACGCTGCAGAAATGTTTTGGTACCCTTCCCCAGATCTGTGCCTCGACACAATCCTGTCTCGGAGCTCTACGGACAATTCCTTCGACCTCATGGCTTGATTTTTGCTCTGACATGCACTGTCAACTGTGGGACCTTATATAGACAGGTGTGTGCCTTTCCAAATCATGTCCAATCAATTGAATTTACCACAGGTGGACTCCAATCAAGTTGATGAAACATCTCAAGGATGATCAATGGAAACAGGATGCATCTGAGCTCATAGCAAAGGGTCTGAAAAGCCTTTATGTAATAAATATGTAAATAAGGTATTTCTGTTTTTTTAGTTAATTTGCAAATGTATGTAAAAACTTGTTTTCGCCTTTATGAATATATATAATAATAATATAGAATAAGGCTGTTACGTAACAAAATGTGTTAAAAAGTCAAGGGGTCTGAATACTTTCTGAAGTCTGGTGATGACAACATAAACAAACAAGAGTGTTCAAACCTGGCATGCTGCTCCCTGAGGTACTCTGTGATGATGCTGTCCAGGGCAGGCGGGGAAGGCAGGTGTCTGTCCAGCTGTTTCTTCATGGCAGGACTCTGGCTAAATGCTCCGTGGTCTGACTTCTGTCTCAGCACACCGGAGGACCGTTTCCCACTGCTAACACCAAGTCCAGTCCCAGGGCCACCGAGGACCGAGGAGCGCTCCCGCGTGAACAGGATACGCCCGATCTGGGGCGAACCTTGGGGAGGTGGGCCGTGAGGGGTACAAGGAGGGAAGGAGGAGGTGGGACGTGGCGTCTGGACCGAGGAAGACGAAGACGATTGGGTCACCGCAGTGAGGCGAGCAGCCACTACCACTCCTCCGTTGACCATGCCCCTTGGGGTTCTGGGTAATACAGAGGACGAAGAGACAGGGGGGAGGAGCTACAGAGACTGCCTGGTAGAGCGAGGGGGAGGAGGAGAGGGGGATGGAGAGGGAGAGCGGGCCGCAGGGGAGATTAGCCTCCTTGGTGAGGGCTGAGGCGGTATCCTGGAGTCCTTTAGCCACCAGGTGGTTCCTGATGAGCAGCAACAACTCCTTCTCAGGAAAGGAGATACGTGATTGGGCCACAACGTTTGCCCTCTGGAGCCGGGCCAAAGACACATCTGTCCCTATCAACAAGGGTTTACCTGAGGAAAACAGACACATTATGAAAATAAAGATCATTTTGTCCTAGTTGTTTATAAACTACCGTGCATTTTTTATCAGAGGCGGGACAACATCAGTATCGTAATATTTTTCCCACGGAAAAAAATTAAATAAACACACAAACCAAACTAATTTGGTCCTTTAAAAAACCTGCTGTATGTAAAACATTGTGTGCTTGTAGCTTGGAAAATAAATACATGCGACTCTGGCTAAAACAATGGTTTGTTTCCAACAATAGGGCTGTTTTCCTAAAGACGGTCAATTGTGGCATCATCCCGACCTAACATTTTACAATCTCAGATTTATGGTTTTCCATATATCGTATCGCTACCTTGTATGAAACTGGCTATGAAAATAAAACGTTTGTCTGTTCTGAAGGTGGTTTTTGGTGATTTTGACTTACCCGACACCCTCTCTATGAGCTCGGCAGAGTATCGACAGAAGCGAACGTGTTGGGAGCGTTTGTCCTGCAGCACAGGTTCCTTCATCAGCTGCTGGATGTGTGAGGAGGAGAATAGAGGCAGCTTGGAGATGATCTGACTGACAGCCCTGGAGCGAGACAGACCAACCAGAGCCTTGCAAGCCAACGCTCTAATCAGATCTGCGTCCGTAATGGGCATCTTGACCGTCAGTAAACCAAGGAGGACCTGGAAGAACAGTTTAGTTACAGAAGAAAACAAAAACAAAAAAAAATAGTTTTTAAAATGTTTTGAGGATCAACGAGAAGCCCGTCTTTACTGCAGTAAAGCATTTTACAGCCCCGTTCCCCGAGACACACGCCTACACAGAGGACACGAGTCGTCACAACCCCCTTACCTTAATGCCGTTGTTGGCCTGGACAACGTTCCACATCTTGGTGAGCACACTCTCCTGTGGGGGGTGATGCAGAAAGCTGCCCAAGGAAGTGAGGGTCTGGTCGGGGGCACACACACAGTTGGTGACCACCTGGAGCGCTGACTTCTGGATCTCTGCATCATTGACAAACACCTCTCCCTCCGCCACCCCCAGGATAATACTCATTCCTGCAGGAGGAACACAGTGAAAGGTAACTTTCTTGTCTAACATAGTATTGAGAACAAAATTATAGTCCAGTCACTGGTTTAAGAAATAGATCAGATTGTATAAAACATGTACAGAAAAGAGACTGATCTAGAAGTATAGACATAGAGAATATAGAGCAACTGATCTAGCAGTATAGATATAGAGAATATAGAGCAACTGATCTAGAAGTATAGACAGAAAATATAGAGCAACTGATCTAGCAGTATAGATATAGAGAATATAGAGCAACTGATCTAGCAGTATAGATAGAGAATATAGAGCAACTGATCTAGCAGTATAGATAGAGAATATAGAGCAACTGATCTAGCAGTATAGATGAAGAATATAGAGCAACTGATCTAGTATTATAGGCGGAGAATAGAGCGACTGGTCTAGTAATATAGTTATAGAGAATATAGAGCGACTGGTCTAGTAATATAGATATAGAGAATATAGAGCGACTGGTCTAGTAATATAGTTAGAGAATATAGAGCGACTGGTCTAGTAATATAGATATAGAGAATATAGAGCGACTGGTCTAGTAATATAGTTATAGAGATTATAGAGCGACTGGTCTAGTAATATAGTTATAGAGAATATAGAGCGACTGGTCTAGTAATATAGATATAGAGAATATAGAGCGACTGGTCTAGTAATATAGTTAGAGAATATAGAGCGACTGGTCTAGTAATATAGATATAGAGAATATAGAGCGACTGGTCTAGTAATATAGTTAGAGAATATAGAGCGACTGGTCTAGTAATATAGATATAGAGAATATAGAGCGACTGGTCTAGTAATATAGATATAGAGAATATAGAGCGACTGGTCTAGTAATATATGTAGAGATTATAGAGCGACTGGTCTAGTAATATAGATATAGAGAATATAGAGCGACTGGTCTAGTAATATAGAGCGACTGGTCTAGTAATATAGATATAGAGAATATAGAGCGACTGGTCTAGTAATATAGGCGGAGAATATAGAGCAACTGGTCTAGTAATATAGGCGGAGAATATAGAGCGACTGGTCTAGTAATATAGGCGGAGAATATAGAGCGACTGGTCTAGTAATATAGGCGGAGAATATAGAGCGACTGGTCTAGTAATATAGGCGGAGAATATATATATATTTTTTAAACATAACATAAGCCTCAGCAACATTAATGTATTAGAAACAGTTCTGTTACAATGAGGTTTGCTTCAAGGCTATAGGCCCAATACATTATCACTGCCTATTGGCTTTGCTTGAATTGCCCTGCCAATGAGGTTTTTCCCTTCTCAGACCATTTTGAAATAATATTTCATGTGAGGTACATGATCATGTAAGGGGCAGCAGGGTAGCCTAGTGGTTAGAGCGTTGGACTAGTAACCAGAAGGTTGCAAGTTCAAACCCCCGAGCTGGCAAGGTACAAATCTGTCGTTCTGCCCCTGAACAACTGTTCCTAGGCCGTCATTGTAAATAAGAATTTGTTCTGAACTGACTTGCCTAGTTAAATAAAGGTAAAAAATTTAAGAAATGTGTCATTATTTTCTGATCGCTGCTGAAGTGTCGTTCTCGGGCAACGACCCACTCACACAGAAGGGTCATTCTGACGATGGCTGATATGTAGATTTGTTTTTAAGTGATTGATAACATTTACAAGTGTGCCTTCATGAATTTACATTAAGAAAAATAATTAAACAAATTCCCATAACATTTCGTGACCTTAAAAAAGCCTCATTTGAAAACTTGGGACAGTCACATCATGAGCATTCATGCTGGCACGTTTTTTCAAATCTGCTCCATCTCCAACAGCCTACTGTAAAACATACAGATTCACAGACTAGCTGCATATCAACGTCAACAATGCTGATCCAAGGAAATAAATGCCCTGGCACGAGGCCTGCCCTGCCGTCAGCAGCAAGAAACTAATAAAACAAATAGGAATGTTTGGTGATCGACTAGAAACGCCTTGGAGACCGACCAGTTGGTGATCACTGCTTTAGAGAGACTGACCTGGTAGTATAGATATAGAGAATCTAGAGAGACTGACCTGGTAGTATAGATAGAGAATCTAGAGAGACTGACCTGGTAGTATAGATATAGAGAATCTAGAGAGACTGACCTGGTAATATAGATATAGAGAATCTAGAGAGACTGACCTGGTAGTATAGATATAGAGAATCTAGAGAGACTGACCTGGTAGTATAGATATAGAGAATCTAGAGAGACTGACCTGGTAGTATAGATATAGAGAATCTAGAGAGACTGACCTGGTAGTATAGATATAGAGAATCTAGAGACTGACCGGGTAGTATAGATATAGAGAATCTAGAGAGACTGACCTGGTAGTATAGATATAGAGAATCTAGAGAGACTGACCTGGTAGTATAGATATAGAGAATCTAGAGAGACTGACCTGGTAGTATAGATATAGAGAATCTAGAGAGGCTGACCTGGTAGTATAGATATAGAGAATCTAGAGAGACTGACCTGGTAGTATAGATATAGAGAATCTAGAGAGACTGACCTGGTAATATAGATATAGAGAATCTAGAGAGACTGACCTGGTAGTATAGATATAGAGAATCTAGAGAGACTGACCTGGTAGTATAGATATAGAGAATCTAGAGAGACTGACCTGGTAGTATAGATATAGAGAATCTAGAGACTGACCGGGTAGTATAGATATAGAGAATCTAGAGACTGACCGGGTAGTATAGATATAGAGAATCTAGAGACTGACCGAGTAGTATAGATATAGAGAATCTAGAAAGACTGACCGAGTAGTATATAGAGAATGTAGAGAACTGACTACTAGTAGTATAGATATAGAGAATATAGAGAGACTGGCATAGTAGTATAGATATAGAGAATCTAGAGAGACTGACAGGTAACCTAGTATATAGAGAATGTAGAGAAACTGACCTAGTAGTATAGATATAGAGAATCTAGAGAGACATACCGACAGTGCAGACGGTGGATCCTCCTTCATCCAGCACGTCTACAGTCTCAGCTAGCAGTAAAGCTGAACTTTAGGTACTACAGTCAGCATAGCCAGGATGTCAGGCAGGTAAACCTGCACCGTATCAGACCTGGTAGACAGAATCAGGTCGTAAATAAGACAGTATTATCTCTATGGGGGTACAGCAGTCTTACTGACAAGGGGAGGAGGATCCTGAGCAGGACTTTTATCTTAGCTCACTATAGATATAACTGTAACTTTTTAAATCACAATGTGTGTATAGATGTTATCCAACGTGTACATTTTGTCATGACAACAAAACGATGGCGAGAAACTGGCCGAAGAGATATGTGAAGTCTTCATCAGAAGAATGTGCAGGTGTTAAAATCAGGTCAATTAGAGAGACTACAGGTAACCTACCTGCCATAGTAAGTCCTCCAGTAGAATCAGGTCAATTAGAGAGACTACAGGTAACCTACCTGCCATAATAACTCCTCCAGTAGAATCAGGTCAATTAGAGAGACTACAGGTAACCTACCTGCCATAATAACTCCTCCAGTAGAATCAGGTCAATTAGAGAGACTACAGGTAACCTACCTGCCATAGTAACTCCTCCAGTAGAATCAGGTCAATTAGAGAGACTACAGGTAACCTACCTGCCATAGTAACTCCTCCAGTAGAATCAGGTCAATTAGAGAGACTACAGGTAACCTACCTGCCATAGTAAGTCCTCCAGTAGAATCAGGTCAATTAGAGAGACTACAGGTAACCTACCTGCCATAGTAACTCCTCCAGTAGAATCAGGACAATTAGAGAGACTACAGGTAACCTACCTGCCATAGTAACTCCTCCAGTCACAGGCTATGGAGATGAGTTGTAACACGAGGGGAATACAGGAGAGCTTGTGAAACACCTCCACAGGTTCCCAGTGAAGCTGAGTGGGTCCACAGTCTATTAGAAAGTCCATCATGTCCACCACCTGCTCATGACTGTACGAACACGACTGTGGGGGGGAGGGGGGGGGGGGCACAGACACACAACAAGTCATCAATAAAGTCAAAATCAACCAATTTTCTTTTTCTATTGTGTTATTGATTGTACGTTTGTTTACTCCGTGTGTAACTCTGTGTTGTTGTTTACTCCGTGTGTAACTGTGTGTTGTTGTTTACTCCATGTGTAACTCTGTGTTGTTGTTTACTCCATGTGTAACTGTGTTGTTGTTTACTCCGTGTGTAAATCTGTGTTGTTGTTTACTCCATGTGTAAATCTGTGTTGTTGTTTACTCCATGTGTAACTGTGTGTTGTTGTTTACTCCGTGTGTAAATCTGTGTTGTTGTTTACTCCATGTGTAAATCTGTGTTGTTGTTTACTCCATGTGTAACTGTGTGTTGTTGTTTACTCCGTGTGTAACTGTGTGTTGTTGTTTACTCCATGTGTAACTGTGTGTTGTTGTTTACTCCATGTGTAACTCTGTGTTGTTGTTTACTCCGTGTGTAAATCTGTGTTGTTGTTTACTCCGTGTGTAAATCTGTGTTGTTGTTTACTCCATGTGTAACTCTGTGTTGTTGTTTACTCCAAGTGTAACTCTGTGTTGTTGTTTGTGTCAACACTGCTTTGCTTTATCTTGACCAGGTCGTAGTTGTAAATGAGAACTTGTTAAATTAAAAGGTGAAATAAATAAAAAATTAATAAAAACAAATCAATCAATCAATCACTGAAATCAATCAATTAGTCTTCATTATCCATAATCAATCATTAAACTAATCAATACATACATCTTTATCATCCAAAAGGTACATATGTTGATCATATGTAAATGCATGTTAGTTCGTGTGTTCACCTCAGGACATCACTTCAATAGGGAATCTACCTTGTAGTAAGGCTGAGGGTGAACTTGAGCACCCCCTTCAGTTCTCTGGAGGGACTGTTTGACTTGCTCCACCTTGACAGCCAGGTGGGCCTCGAAGTACCTTCTCAGGCACATACAGGTGTGTTTGGCTGTCTGACGGCTGGAGAACACCTGGTCGTCACTCAACATGGCCCCCTGGTCCTCTGGGTTCAGGATCTCTAATGTACTGATCTAGAGAGACAGAGACAGAGAGAGAGAGACAGAGAGAGATGAGAGAGATGAGAGATAGAGAGAGATAGAGAGAGAGAGAGATAGAGAGAGAGATAGAGAGAGATAGAGAGATAGAGAGGGGATACACAGCCACTGGGTCATGGGTCAGAGGGGGAAAAAAAACACAGTCCTGACGAGAGAACGTTTTCTTCACAAATTAAACTTAGCGACCGCACCTTCAGGGCTGTGACGCTACAAAAGGAAAGCAATTTCAAGGTCCTCTGGCATCACAACTGTCTTCTGAAATCAGTAGCTGAGGGACGACATAGAAACTAGGCAGTGGGAATACTGCAAGGGGGACTACTGGAGCTCTACTCTCTCATTCAGAGACAATCTCCCCCTACTCACCAGGTTAACTGTCCTGATGACTGCAGTAAGATTCTCATTCAGAGCCAATCTCCCTCTACATTTACATTTACATTTAAGTCATTTAGCAGACGCTCTTATCCAGAGCGACTTACAAATTGGTGCATTCACCTTATGACATCCAGTGGGACAGTCACTTAACAATAGTGCATCTAAAACTTAGGGGGGGTGGGGTGAGAGGGATTACTTAACCTATCCTAGGTATTCCTTAAAGAGGTGGGGTTTCAGGTGTCTCCGGAAGGTGGTGATTGACTCCGCTGTCCTGGCGTCACCAGGTTAACTGTACTGATGACTGCAGTAAGTCTCTCATTCAGAGCCAATCTCCCCCGTCTCTCTCCCCTACTCACCAGGTTGACTGTACTGATGACTGCAGTAAATCTCTCATTCAGAGCCAATCTCCCCCGTCTCTCCCCCTACTCACCAGGTTAACTGTCCTGATGACTGCAGTAAGAGTCTCTCATTCAGAGCCAATCTCCCCCGTCTCTCTCCCCTACTCACCAGGTTGACTGTACTGATGACTGCAGTAAATCTCTCATTCAGAGCCAGATCTCTCCCCCGTCTCTCCCCCTACTCACCAGGTTAACTAGTCTCCTGAGGCCATCCTGGTGGTCAAACAGCTGCAGTATGGCTCTGAATGAGAAGGAGATGGAGAAGAATATGGTGGTGTGGCAGCAGCCCGACGCGTGGGAACACTCCAGGAGCCACAAAGCATAGCCCACCATGTCTGACAGCACACTGTCCGGCAGCATACACACCTGTAGGAGGAAGAGACAGTCAGGTAACAGACACACATGTAGGAGGAATAGACAGTCAGGGAACAGACACCTGTAGGAGGGAGAGACAGTCAGGTAACAGACACACCTGTAGGAGGAAGAGACAGTCAGGTAACAGACACGCCTGTAGGAGGGATAGACAGTCAGGGAACAGACACACCTGTAGGAGGAAGAGACAGTCAGGTAACAGACACACCTGTAGGAGGGATAGACAGTCAGGGAACAGACACACCTGTAGGAGGAAGAGACAGTCAGGTAACAGACACGCCTGTAGGAGGAAGAGACAGTCAGGTACCAGACACACCTGTAGGAGGGAGACAGTCAGCTAACAGACACACCTGTAGGAGGGAGAGACAGTCAGCTAACAGACACACCTGTAGGAGGGAGAGACAGTCAGGTAACAGACACACCTGTAGGAGGAAGAGACAGTCAGGTAACAGACACACCTGTAGGAGGAAGAGACAGTCAGGTAACAGACACACCTGTAGGAGGGAGAGACAGTCAGGTAACAGACACCTGTAGGAGGGAGAGACAGTCAGGTAACAGACACCTGTAGGAGGGACAGACAGTCAGGCAACAGGTAACAGACACACCTGTAGGAGGGAGAGACAGTCAGGTAACAGACACCTGTAGGAGGAAGAGACAGTCAGGTAACAGACACACCTGTAGGAGGGAGAGACAGTCAGGTAACAGACACCTGTAGGAGGGACAGACAGTCAGGCAACAGGTAACAGACACGCCTGTAGGAGGAAGAGACAGTCAGGTAACAGACACACCTGTAGGAGGAAGAGACAGTCAGGTAACAGACACACCTGTAGGAGGGAGAGACAGTCAGGTAACAGACACACCTGTAGGAGGAAGAGACAGTCAGGTAACAGACACACCTGTAGGAGGAAGAGACAGTCAGGTAACAGACACACCTGTAGGAGGGAGAGACAGTCAGGTAACAGACACACCTGTAGGAGGAAGAGACAGTCAGGTAACAGACACACCTGTAGGAGGAAGAGACAGTCAGGTAACAGACACACCTGTAGGAGGGAGAGACAGTCAGGTAACAGACACACCTGTAGGAGGAAGAGACAGTCAGGTAACAGACACACCTGTAGGAGGAAGAGACAGTCAGGTAACAGACACACCTGTGGGCAAATGGGCAAAAGTCCCAGTGGCTAAATATGCCAAGCTTATAGAAACATACCCCAAGACCCTTGCAGCTGTAATTGCTGCGAAAGGTGGCTCTATTGTAATTATATTATAATCATTTTGCATCTTCAAAGTGGTAGGCATGTTGTGTAAATCAAATAATATTTTAATTCCAGGTTGTAAATAAGACAACAAAACAGGAAAAATGCCAAGGGCGGGGGGGTACTTTCACAAGCCACTGAATATGACTCCTACCCTCTCCATGGCGTCCTGGTTATAAGCTAGGTAGTAGAGACACAGTGACACCCCAGTGGCGGCCATGGAGGGTCTGGGGATTTCCAGCAGCTTCTGCACTCCTCCATGAGCTATGAAGTCAGCAGCAAACTTCTTGTGCAGGAGCAGGGAGGCGAGGTACTGGCGAGAGAGAAAGCAGAGAGAGCAGAGAGAGAGAGAGCAGAGAGAGAGAGAGAGCAGAGAGAGAGAGCAGAGAGAGAGAGCAGAGAGAGAGAGAGAGAGAGAGAGAGAGAGAGAGAGAGAGAGAGAGAGAGAGAGAGAGAGAGAGAGAGAGAGCAGAGAGAGAGAGCAGAGAGAGAGAGAGAGAGAGAGAGAGCAGAGAGAGAGAGCAGAGAGAGAGCAGAGAGAGAGAGAGAGAGAGAGAGAGCAAACGACATCCGTTACACAACAACATTCAGACACTATCTCTATGAGAGCAGAACCCAGCCGTTCGGCCTTAATATGGTCTTATCACAGACACACAGACACACAGACACAGCTGATCTGCTACTGTCAGGTTATTGAGATACTCATGTCGTGAGTCTCCTAACCCTTCTCTGTTTCCAGTTTTCAAGGGAGTTTCTCTGCACCGCCTGTCGCCTTGAGCTTTCAGTCCGTTTTCTTTATTCTCCACAGGTAATGACTAGCTGTCTACAAAAACAACCCTTATTCTCTACAGGTAATGACTAGCTGTCTACAAAAACAACCCTTATTCTCTACAGGTACTGACTAGCTGTCTACAAAAACAACCCTTATTCTCTACAGGTAATGACTAGCTGTCTACAAAAACAACCCTTATTCTCTACAGGTAATGACTAGCTGTCTACAAAAACAACCCTTATTCTCTACAGGTAATGACTAGCTGTCTACAAAAACAACCCTTATTCTCTACAGGTACTGACTAGCTGTCTACAAAAACAACCCTTATTCTCTACAGGTAATGACTAGCTGTCTACAAAAACAACCCTTATTCTCTACAGGTAATGACTAGCTGTCTACAAAAACAACCCTTATTCTCTACAGGTACTGACTAGCTGTCTACAAAAACAACCCTTATTCTCTACAGGTAATGACTAGCTGTCTACAAAAACAACCCTTATTCTCTACAGGTAATGACTAGCTGTCTACAAAAACAACCCTTATTCTCTACAGGTAATGACTAGCTGTCTACAAAAACAACCCTTATTCTCTACAGGTACTGACTAGCTGTCTACAAAAACAACCCTTATTCTCTACAGGTAATGACTAGCTGTCTACAAAAACAACCCTTATTCTCTACAGGTACTGACTAGCTGTCTACAAAAACAACCCTTATTCTCTACAGGTAATGACTAGCTGTCTACAAAAACAACCCTTATTCTCTACAGGTAATGACTAGCTGGCTACAAAAACAACCCTTATTCTCTACAGGTAATGACTAGCTGGCTACAAAAACAACCCTTATTCTCTACAGGTAATGACTAGCTGGCTACAAAAACAACCCTTATTCTCTACAGGTAATGACTAGCTGTCTACAAAAACAACCCTTATTCTCTACAGGTAATGACTAGCTGGCTACAAAAACAACCCTTATTCTCTACAGGTAATGACTAGCTGTCTACAAAAACAACCCTTATTCTCTACAGGTAATGACTAGCTGGCTACAAAAACAACCTTTATTCTCTACAGGTAATGACTAGCTGTCTAAAATAAAAAATCCACCAATTCACCTAATAGGGAATAACAATGTAGTCGTAAACATGTGACGATCTGGAAAGAGGCACTAATGCTAAATAATGAGATCAGTGATGATGATGATTACCAGGAGTGAGTCGAAGGTGAGCTGGACATCGTTGGTGTGTTTCAGGTCGATGTAGTGCATGAGAAGCTCTCTGGTGTCCATCTGCATGAACACAGCTAGCAGCTCCAGGGGGTCCGGGGGGGAGGAGGAGGGGGGACGGGCGGCGGGGGGCAGTGAGAACATAACAGTTGGTTAAAGTCCTCAAAGCACATAAAATAGATTTATTCAAAGCTTATATTGACCAGTTAAGTGACTAACATGTAGAATGGCTTAAAAAAAAAGTATATAATTTATAAAGTACTTTGTGTATGACCAACACTGTACTTGCTCATGTACCTACAATGTAAATACATGCAAATCAGGGCTCAAATTATGGGAAGTGGGACCAATGTTAAGTGGTGATGGGGTCCTTAATATCTGTGTGAGTGAGAGATAAGGGTCCTTACCTCCTGGTAATCTCCTAGGGGTGTGAGGTACTGGAGGATGAGGCGTTGCTCTATAGCAGGGGTGAGGGGGTACAGCCGGTAGTTACCCCCAATCACCCAGGAGCTGACCTCTGACCAGCTACTGTTAGACTGGTCACTACCTGTACAGCAGGACAAGCCTCTCTCTGGATCCATGGAAGGGGTGGTGAAGTGGAGTTTCTGTGTGGATTCAGACGAGAGGTTAATTATCCCTAAAAAAAAGCAGCCATTTGATTTGCAGCTGTATATGAAGACAATACACAAGACCCGGTACAATTCCCGGTACAAGACCAGGTACAACAACAGGGTGCGAGTCTGAAAAAGCCCTGGTCAGAAATATTGCACTACAGGGAAAAGTATGTTATTTCAGAAACCAGCCTGGTGGATCTCACCTGTTTGACTTTCCTTCCATTCTCCCTGGCTGTTCTCTTCCTCCCCAGTCCTCCTCCAGACTCCTGCCCCCTGGTTTCAGGCTCTCCTAGGCTGGTCTCGGGGCCTGGGCCTGGCTGGTACAGGGGGTCTGGAATGGGCTTCACCGATACACAGCTGCTGGTCTTCTGGGCCTTACCCAAGTGGAACGACGGCTTGGGTCTGGACCACGCAGGCCTGCTACAACTACTACTACTACTACTACATGTTGTCTCTCTTTCTCTCTCCTTTATCTTCTTCTCCTCTTCCTCCTCCTCCTCCTCCTCATCTTCCTCTATGTTATCCGTTGCTGTATTCTGAGATGTGCTGTCCTCTTCCTCATCAACGTCTCTGTCTGTAGGCTCCTCTGCTACAGACTGGAGGGACTGAGAAGCCTTCTTTGGACTGGGGTGTTTTAAGGCCTGCCGACTGTTTGAGTCTTTATCCTGCAGCTCACGTAGCCGCATCAGCATTAGTGGCACCTGAGACACCAAGGATTACATTGAAGCATCGTCTATGAACAGCATCTCAAACAACAACAACATCTCAAACAACAACAACAACAACAACGACGTGTGCCTGTGTACACTAACCAGTTTAGAGTTGTCATCCCTGTAGTTGGTAGCTATCTCCTGGTTCTCCATCGCTCTGGCCAGTAGCCCTGTAGCATAGATACACAGAGGCTGCTCTGCCTCCTGGGCCCATTTAAACAGCTTCTCAACCAGACCCTCCTGTTTCAACACACACACAGACAGTTAGTCTAGAGAGCACATCCACAGCATTTCAAAACAGGGCTTTACAACATTCACAAGGGGACTGTGTGCGTGTAGGAAAAACGACTTGTTTCCATAATGGATTCAATTAGATTTCTAACTATGATGTTTAGATACAAATGACAGCAGCGTTCCTTCTAGATTAGCCCCCCCAAAATAATATTATGACCGGGTGGGAGGGGGAGGCAATGGAGCTAGTCAAGGATGCTAGGAGATTGACAATAACAGTACCTTCTCCTGTAACACCACAGCTGTCTGAATGACAGTACAGTACATTCTCCTGGAAGAGCACAGCTGTCTGAATGACAGTACAGTACCTTCTCCTGGAACACCACAGCTGTCTAAATGACAGTACAGTACCTTCTCCTGGAAGACCACAGCTGTCTAAATGACAGTACAGTACCTTCTCCTGTAACACCACAGCTGTCTGAATGACAGTACAGTACATTCTCCTGGAAGAGCACAGCTGTCTGAATGACAGTACAGTACCTTCTCCTGGAAGACCACAGCTGTCTAAATGACAGTACAGTACCTTCTCCTGTAACACCACAGCTGTCTAAATGACAGTACCTTCTCCTGGAACACCACAGCTGTCTAAATGACAGTACAGTACCTTCTCCTGTAACACCACAGCTGTCTAAATGACAGTACAGTACCTTCTCCTGGAACACCACAGCTGTCTAAATGACAGTACAGTACCTTCTCCTGTAACACCACAGCTGTCTAAATGACAGTACCTTCTCCTGGAACACCACAGCTGTCTAAATGACAGTACAGTACCTTCTCCTGTAACACCACAGCTGTCTAAATGACAGTACAGTACCTTCTCCTGGAACACCACAGCTGTCTAAATGACAGTACAGTACCTTCTCCTGGAACACCACAGCTGTCTGAATGACAGTACAGTACCTTCTCCTGGAACACCACAGCTGTCTAAATGACAGTACCTTCTCCTGGAACACCACAGCTGTCTCCAGACCAGGCATTATGTTCTGTAGCAGACGACACGCTGCCGTGTTCATGGACAGCTCTCTACTGGTCATCACATAGCTATTCAGCAACTAGAGGGAGAGGTCAGAGGTCAGACTCAGGGTTAACACAGCTCTCTACTGGTCATCACATAGCTATTCAGCAACTAGAGGGAGAGGTCAGAGGTCAGACTCAGGGTTAACACACAGCTCTCTACTGGTCATCACATAGCTATTCAGCAACTAGAGAGAGAGGTCAGAGGTCAGACTCAGGGTTAACACACAGCTCTCTACTGGTCATCACATAGCTATTCAGCAACTAGAGGGAGAGGTCAGAGGTCAGACTCAGGGTTAACACACAGCTCTCTACTGGTCATCACATAGCTATTCAGCAACTAGAGGGAGAGGTCAGACTCAGGGTTAACACAGCTCTCTACTGGTCATCACATAGCTATTCAGCAACTAGAGGGAGAGGTCAGAGGTCAGACTCAGGGTTAACACAGACTCTAACACACAGCTCTACTGGTCATCACATAGCTATTCAGCAACTAGAGGGAGAGGTCAGACTCAGGGTTAACACACAGCTCTCTACTGGTCATCACATAGCTATTCAGCAACTAGAGGGAGAGGTCAGAGGTCAGACTCAGGGTTAACACAGCTCTCTACTGGTCATCACATAGCTATTCAGCAACTAGAGGGAGAGGTCAGAGGTCAGACTCAGGGTTAACACAGCTCTCTACTGGTCATCACATAGCTATTCAGCAACTAGAGGGAGAGGTCAGAGGTCAGACTCAGGGTTAACACACAGCTCTCTACTGGTCATCACATAGCTATTCAGCAACTAGAGGGAGAGGTCGGAGGTCAGACAGGGTTAACACAGCTCTCTACTGGTCATCACATAGCTATTCAGCAACTAGAGGGAGAGGTCAGACTCAGGGTTAACACAGCTCTCTACTGGTCATCACATAGCTATTCAGCAACTAGAGGGAGAGGTCAGAGGTCAGACACAGGGTTAACACAGTCACAGGCCTCAGCAGTCTAATTAACGTAATAGAAGAAGTGTAGTTGAATTTGTATTGACAGTAGCCTCAATTCTTACCGCGTTTGTGAAGTCGTCATTCTTGAAGAGGATTTTGAGTAAATGTCCCAACATGCATTCTGGGTCTGCTCGTCCTGGATGCCGGTCATCAAACGGATCAGGATCAGCTTTGTGATACTCCTCTGTCTCGCGCTCTACCAGCTCAGAGATTCTAACACACGCAAAGAAAACATGAATTATCAACTGTCTGTCATATGAAGAATAGAAGATGACTTTTGTCTCCCACCAGTCTTTTCCATTATTAGCTAGTCGGTGTTACTGACTTGGTGAGGATGGAGACCAGGTCGTCAGTGGTTCCTTGCTGCTCCGTCTCCCATTGGTCCAGCAGAGAGGTCAGCTCTGCCTTGGCGTCCACCAGCACAGCAGGAGAGGCCATGTTTTTTTTGTTTTTTACCTGAGAGAAGGAGGGAGAGAGAGAGAAAGAGAAGATGTCCAATACAGGATGATTAATTTCTGAGACGGTACATGAGAGACGACAACTCGACGTGTGTTTACAACCATGTTTACCCAGATATTAGATCTTGAATGTCATCCTGACATTTCACTCTCTGCAAATGTCTAGATTAACGTTAAGAGTGAAAACAGTAGCTAAAGTCCCTCGTTAGTCCCTCGATGTCTGAACTGATCAACGCAGTTTGATCTAGCTTACTAAGTCACGTTTAAGCTGGATAATTAGTTACTTGGACAAACGACGGGGATCGGGAGTCCTGCGTAACTAGTTAGTTAAGTAGTTAGATGTCTAACTAACGAGTAGTTAGTTGGAAGAGAAACAAGATAAGTGTGTCAATGTGGTCGCTCTAGCTAGCAAAAAGTCATCCAACAGGTGGCTAACTAACGCTAGCATTGTGTTTGTGTGGAAACAACTCGGCGTAAACAACGTCCCCAGCCAACTGTTAGGTAAATTAGCGTAGCAAAGCTAGACTGCTTTTGATTTCCTCCTAACTCATAACTAGGCGCGGCGTATATAGCTAGGCTAGTTAGTACACTATCAGACCACTGGGTTGTTTAACAATGTGTTCCCAACACAAGCCAGCAAACGTTACCGAGCACGCACGAGTCGCTCATACCGAAAAACAAAAGGGAGTCGTGTCACGACAGGATCATTAATAAACACCTGGATTACCTACCTTTTTTTTTTTTGAAGTTGCAGAAGACAACTGTAGATCAAACGTATTGTTGTGAATTTGAAGAATAGGTTGGTGTGGAGGGGGGGGGTGTGGAAACGATCTATTAATATAAGCGAAAGTTTCACATGTTTATTTCGCAAACTTCACTCTCGCGGCGGCACGCTGGAAACGTCACAGACACATGGCGACTTTTGATGACGTCATCGGCGTTTTATTCCGCTCCATTCTATCTCCTTATAATCGTTCTTTGTATTTATACTTTGTATTTATATTTATACTTTTTTTTATAATCAGGAAGATATTTAATAGATTTTTATTTTGTTTTATTATACAATTTTTCAAAAACAATCACTACAATCGTGTGATTAAAAAATATATATGTTTTTTTTTTTGTCTAAATGGTTAGTCATCATGACATGAACAGTGTCAGTTTGCGGGATGTTCATTCAGGAATATATTATCGAGTTTATTTACTTAGCTAATCAATTGTTTGTATGTGAATGGGTGGCTTTTAAATTATAGTCATACTTGGAATTATTTAGTTTGTTCAACAATGTGTAGACCTATCTCACGAAGAGAGAGGTAAATGTGTCCAAATTCTGAAATCAATCGTTCCTTCTTAACATAGCAGTCTTACCTCCATTAGGAAAGGCGTTATGACATGAAATTATGATTCTACATTTTATGCTAATGAATCACCAAACCATTCCCTTTCGTGATGTGTAGACAAGCAACATACTAGTAGCTACTGGAAGGGTGTCTCACTGAAAAAGGTCCCGTACAGCTTTATAATATACTCCTTTGACTCATATATAAAGGTAACGTACACATAAATAGGATAAATAAACTGAAACCTTGCTTATTAAACGATGACTGTACGACATAATGGAACAAAAAAATGACACGTCAACAAGTCAGTTGTGTAGTGTACAAAAAACCAACACTAGATGGTGATAACTATACGATAAACAACAAGTCACACGGTGGAACATGTCCATTCAGTGAACACAAGACGTTGGAAATTCGTATTTTTTCAATGTTCAGTCGTTTGCACGAGGGTTTGATACCCGGTCTACTGTTGAATTATGCGATCTGTGCTCATTACCATGGCTTATCAAATTATAGACCATTTTCTAAATTCATCAAATAAAATACAAATACAAAACAAAGATTTCTTAATCGCAGGTCTTCACACCCTATCTGATGAAAGCACCATTACAGCTGTGAATCATTGTGAATAAGATTCTACCAACTTTGCACAACTCTTAGGGCAAAATACACTGAGTGTACAAAACATTAAGAACACATTCCTAATATTGAGTTGCACCCCACCCCTTCAATTGTCTCAAGGCCTAAAAATCCTTATTTAACTTGTCTCCTCCCCTTAAATGACACTGACTGAAGTGAATTGAACAAGTGACATCAATAAGGGATCAAAGATTTCACCAGGATTCATCTGGACAGTCTGGACAAAATTCCCAAAGCTCAGTCAATTGTTTTGGAGTCATGGACAAAAAAAAATTCAAACCGTCTCTTTGATTTCAAAACAGATTTAAGTCAAGACTGAAACATTCAGGAAAACTCGATACCTATTAGAAAGCCCTTCAGTGTTTAAAGAAATCTGAAAAGAGGAAAGCCCAGGTCAAGAGTTAGAGGAAAACCTGCCTCAGTGTGTACGCGCATGTGTGTGTGTGTGTGTGTGTGTGTGTGTGTGTGTGTGTGTGTGTGTGTGTGTGTGTGTGTGTGTGTGTGTGTGTGTGTGTGTGTGTGTGTGTGTGTGTGTGTGTGTGTGTGTGTGTGTGTGTGTGTGTGTGTGTGTGTGTGTATATGTGTGTGTGTGTGTGTGTGTGTGTGTGTGTGTGTGTGTGTGTGTGTGTGTGTGTGTGTGTGTGTATATGTGTGTGTGTTTGTGCGTGTGTGTACGCGCATGTGTTTGTGTGTGTGTGTGTATATGTGTGTGTGTGTGTGTGTGTGTGTGTGTGTGTGTGTGTATATGTGTGTGTGTATGTGTGTATATGTGTGTGTGTATATGTGTGTGTGTATATGTGTGTGTGTGTTTGTGCGTGTGTGTACGCGCATGTGTGTATGTGTGTGTGTGTGTGTGTGTGTGTGTGTGTGTGTGTTGTGTTCATTCTCTCCAGATGCTGAGAACCTTTGATTTTCCCAGTCAAAAATAACCACACTGTCCACAGCTCTGTCTGAGGTCTGTCTGACAGACTGGCTATTCAACCAGCGGCCTAATTGATACAGGATACCATACCGTCTAGAAATGTTAGCCTGAGGGCTCTATTCAATGTGCACTGCGGAAGTTCAACTTTAGCGTAATTGAAATGTAAAGGCATGGAGAAGGCATTCACAGTAAACTGTGCATATGTCGGCTCAATCTGAAATGACCATTTCAATCTAGGAATCTGTAACACTTCAGCTTCAAAGCCAAACATCTTTTGGAATTAGATCAATGTTTGTATGTTTCCTTCAGGTTTATCTGTCTGGTATATACTTTTTTAACTATCACTAGATGGATTCAGAGAGACAAACCATCCCATTTTGGTTGCCATGACGAGATATATCCGCCTCACTCTCAGAGAAAAAAAGTGGCACTGCAAGGTTTTACACAGTCAAATGTGACAAATAATTACTTTATTTTTTTATTTCTAATAAAGAGCTGTACAAATGATACATCCAACATAAAAAAAATCCAATTTGTAAGTCGCTCTGGATAAGAGCGTCTGCTAAATGACTTAAATGTAAATGTAAATGTAAAATATATACATGTATATATATATATATATATATATACTGTAGTTAAAAAGGATGTAATAAAATAATATGAGATCTGGTCACAATTTGTACACTATATAGGGAACAGAGTGTCATTTGGGATGAGACCTAACTCTAACCAAACACTATAGAATGAGGCTAGTGTTGAATATATAAGTGAAATATACAGGACAGGAACATTCCAGCTAAACACTGGATATACAGCTCTTTACTAACTAAACCAATTGTTATACACGTTGAACATCTACGAGGACAGTAATACTTCACACAAAGGTACCCCATCAGCATTTATTTCTCATGGAATTTAAAAAAAAAACACATGGAAAAAAATGGATGGATATAGTGTTTTGTAAATAAACTCTTTTGTAATTTATATGTTAAATATAAAGGATAGGAACATTCCATTCCAGTTAAACACTGTATATATAGTGATTTGCAACAACAACAACAACAAAACAATTGTTATATACATCTGAAATAAACTATTTTTGAATTTATCTAAAATAAACTCTTCAAATGTAAAGGAGGCTTCTCAGCGTTGTTGTCCACAGGACCAGGAAATGAAATGTTTCTCCTCTACTCTGCCAGGAAGGAAGGAAGGAAGGAAGGAAGGAAGGAAGGAAGGAAGGAAGGAAGGAAGGAAGGAAGGAAGGAAGGAAGGAAGGAAGGAAGGAAGGAAGGAGATGGAGGGAACATCAGAGTGGCCCAACTCATTTCCCCTCACAGCTCTGAAGTTCCAGAACACCTGTGGTTGTGATGATGGAGCAAATAACCCCCCCCCCCCCCTCAACACATGTGGCAGAGAACGGTCTGTCCTGTTTTTATTTGGTAACAAACTCACCAGTCCAGAACGCAATAACAAACGTTTCGGGTCGAAATCCTGTCTACACAGAATACAAGGGAATGATTGAGGAGTAATGTAAATCTAAAATATCATATCATACACATTATTCTGTGCGACAAAGGTTAACTGATAATAACAATATTAAGCTAAGACACAGAGTAGACAAAACATTAGGAACACCTGCTTTTTCGATTAAATAGACTGACCAGGTGAATCCAGGAGATCAGCTATGATCCCTTATTGATGTCACTTGTTAAATCCAAACGGTGGCTATTTGAAGAATCTCAAATATAAAATATATTTTGATTTAATTAACACATTTTTGTTTTGGGTTACTACATGATTCCATATGTGTTATTTCATAGTTTTCATGTCTTCACTATTATTCTACAACATAGAAAATAGTAAAAATAAAAAAATAAGCATTGGCTGGATGGAGTTTTTATACCACTGTTATATCAATGAGTGAAAGTGTGCTGTGACGCAGCCCACATCTCTGTCCATCCCCATCCCCAGCTGGTCATTGTAGTGGGGTGGAGTCGTGCCGTCGCACCCTGGCTTTGCCGTTGTCCACCTGGGTCTGTTTCCACTTCACCTGGCGTAGCTTCTTCTTCTCTCGGTACCACAGCTGCTCACAGTACTCGGTTGCGCTCATGCTAGCCATGCCCACCATGTGCAGGTCCTTGTAGTTCCTGAGGAGCTTGGTGTGGCTCCCAGGAACCAGGCCCCCCCTCAGCCCTGCCCCTCCGGCCCCAGGATCAGCTGCCTTGGCCTGGGATGCTGTCATGCTCTGCTGGGGTATAACCTGGAGGTTGTAGCGGGCCTGGACCTGGGAGAAGGAGTGCTCCAGGGTGGTACAGGTGTAGAGGCCAGCGTCCCCTGGCTCCAGCCGCTGCACCAGGAGACCTCGCTTCATGTGGACCATACGATCCTCGCTCTGGAGCAGCTGAACAAGGACAGCAGGGCAAGACAAGAAAAAGTTTTGTTATTAGATTAATATTAGTCAATGGTTCAATTATGAATGAGGAGATCAATGTTCCCTCACCTCTCTGCTAGTGCGAGTGTGTGGCGACTGAACTGTCCACTTGACTGTAGCCTGTTGGGATCTGGGCATACACTCTAGGAAGGTTGAGCTGCTCTGCACCCCATAGATCACTTTCAGCTCCACTGACTCAGAACCTGGAAGGCAGGAAACAGGAGCTGTTAAAAGTTATGTCACAGATTCAGAGTTCTGGGGGGGGGACACGATCTGATTCAGAGTTCTGGGGGGGACACGATCTGATTCAGAGTTCTGGGGGACACGGTCTGATTCAGAGTTCTGGGGGACACGATCTGATTCAGAGTTCTGGGGGGGGTCTGATTCAGAGATCTGGGGGACACGATCTGATTCAGAGATCTGGGGGGACACGGTCTGATTCAGAGTTCTGGGGGGACACGGTCTGATTCAGAGTTCTGGGGGGGACGGTCTGATTCAGAGTTCTGGGGGACACGATCTGATTCAGAGTTCTGGGGGGGACACGATCTGATTCAGAGTTCTGGGGGGGGACACGGTCTGATTCAGATTCATTCAGAGTTCTGGGGGACACGGTCTGATTCAGAGATCTGGGGGGGACACGGTCTGATTCAGAGTTCTGGGGGGACACGATCTGATTCAGAGTTCTGGGGGGGACACGGTCTGATTCAGAGTTCTGGGGGGGACACGGTCTGATTCAGAGTTCTGGGGGGACACGGTCTGATTCAGAGTTCTGGGGGGACACGATCTGATTCAGAGTTCTGGGGGGACACGGTCTGATTCAGAGATCTGATTCACGGGGGAGTTCTGATTCAGAGTTCTGGGGGACACGGTCTGATTCAGAGATCTGGGGGACACGGTCTGATTCAGAGTTCTCGTGGGGGGGACACGGTCTGATTCAGAGTTCTGGGGGGGACACAATCTGATTCAGAGTTCTGGGGGGGACACGGTCTGATTCAGAGTTCTGGGGGGACACGGTCTGATTCAGAGTATCTGGGGACACACACAATCTGATTCAGTTCTGCATTGGGGGACACGGTCTGATTCAGAGTTCTGAGGAGGGGGGACACGATCTGGTTCAGAGTTCTGTCATAACCTGGATGTCATAAACTGGGGGGACACGATCTGGTTCAGAGTTCTGTTTTGTGATCCTCCTTCAAAGGATTAGGTTAGGATTTGAGGAGGGTAAATTGACCCTAGATCTATGACTCAGAGGGCAACTTGTACCTAGCTAGAGCAGTACAGTAGGTCCACTAGAGGGCGAACTAACGGTTCGTCATCAGCTAAGCTGTCGGACACGATCATAGCATTGGGTCATACCGAAGCCGTCTCTGCTACAGAGAGTCGACTAATTCATTTTTTATTTTATTTTAATTAATTTTTTACCTTTATTTAACAGTTAAGAACAAAATTCTTATTTTTAATGACGGCATGGGAACAGTGGGTTAACTGCCTGTTCATGGGCAGAACAACAAATTTGTACCTTGTCAGCTCGGGGGTTTGAACTCGCAACCTTCCGGTTACTAGTCCAACGCTCTAACCACTAGGCTACCCTGCCGCCCCACTAACCTATGAGCAGTCACATGTAATCTCCAGACATTTACAGCTGGTCTGGTACCGTACCACAAGACGAGTTACATCAGCACACATCGTGGTAATACTGAACTGGAGGAAAGCTGACTGGTGCTGCAACGGACTGTAAACTAATATATTATGATCTAAGACGGAGAAACTAAGTTACAGTACATCAGACATGGTCCTGGGAGCCTAGTGAACTAAGTTACAGTACATCAGACATGGTCCTAGGAGCCTAGTGAACTAAGTTACAGTACATCAGACATGGTCCTAGGAGCCTCATGAACTAAGTTACAGTACATCAGACATGGTCCTAGGAGCCTCGTGAACTAAGGCCGGCTGGCCCTGTAACTTAGCACAAACTAATACATTAAAAGCCACAATAATATGAGTTGAGTAACCTACTGAGTTGAGACTGGCTGGCGCTAGCTGCAATATGAGGCATACAGTATCATAGACAGACATAAACATTTAGTAGACGCACACACAAACACACTAATTACCATCTTCTGCATTGTGACACTGGCTCATTGAATCCCCATGTTTCACATCCTGGCGCCGAGCTCGCCTGAGGAGATAAAATAGCAGACAGCCTGGATGTCATAACCTGGATGTCATAACCATGTCATAACCATGTCATAACCTGGATGTCATAACCTGGATGTCATAACCTGGATGTCATAACCATGTCATAACCTGGATGTCATAACCTGGATGTCATAACCTGGATGTCATAACCTGGATGTTATAACCATGTCATTACCATGTCATTACCATGTCATAACCTGGATGTCATAAACTGGATGTCATAACCTGGATGTCATAACCTGGATGTCATAACCTGGATGTCATAACCTGGATGTCATAACCTGGATGTCATAACCTGGATGTCATAACCATGTCATAACCATGTCATAACCTGGATGTCATAACCTGGATGTCATAACCTGGATGTCATAACCTGGATGTTATAACCATAACCTGGATGTCATAACCTGGATGTCATAACCTGGATGTCATAACCTGGATGTCATAACCATGTCATAACCTGGATGTCATAACCTGGATGTCATAACCTGGATGTCATAACCTGGATGTCATAACCATGTCATAACCTGGATGTCATAACCTGGATGTTATAACCATGTCATAACCTGGATGTCATAACCTGGATGTCATAACCTGGATGTCATAACCATGTCATAACCTGAATGTCATAACCTGGATGTCATAACCTGCATGTCATAACCTGGATGTCATAACCTGGATGTCATAACCTGGATGTCATAACCATGTCATAACCTGAATGTCATAACCTGGATGTCATAACCTGGATGTCATAACCTGCATGTCATAACCTGGATGTCATAACCATGTCATAACCATGTCATAACCTGGATGTCATAACCATGTTATAACCTGGATGTCATAACCTGGATGTCATAACCATGTCATAACCTGGATGTCATAACCATGTTATAACCTGGATGTCATAACCATGTCATAACCATGTCATAACCTGGATGTCATAACCATGTCATAACCTGGATGTCATAACCATGTCATAACCATGTCATAACCTGGATGTCATAACCTGGATGTCATAACCATGTCATAACCTGGATGTCATAACCTGGATGTCATAACCATGACATGACCATGTCATAACCTGGATGTCATAACCATGACATGACCATGTCATAACCTGGATGTCATAACCTGGATGTCATAACCATGTCATAACCTGGATGTCATAACCTGGATGTCATAACCTGGATGTCATAACCATGTCATAACCTGGATGTCATAACCTGGATGTCATAACCTGGATGTCATAACATGGATGTCATAACCTGGATGTCATAACCTGGATGTCATAACCTGGATGTCATAACCTGGATGTCATAACCATGTCATAACCATGTCATAACCTGGATGTCATAACCTGGATGTCATAACCTGGATGTCATAACCATGTCATAACCTAACCTGGATGATGTCATAACCTGGATGTCATAACCTGGATGTCATAACCTGGATGTCATAACCTGGATGTCATAACCTGGATGTCATAACCTGGATGTCATAACCTGGATGTCATAACCTGGATGTCATAACCATGTCATAACCTGGATGTCATAACCATGTCATAACCTGGATGTCATAACCTGGATGTCATAACCATGACATGACCATGTCATAACCTGGATGTCATAACCATGACATGACCATGTCATAACCTGGATGGCATAACCTGGATGTTATAACCATGTCATAACCATGTCATAACCTGGATGTCATAACCTGAATGTCATAACCTGGATGTCATAACCATGTCATAACCTGGATGTCATAACCTGGATGACATAACCATGTCATAACCTGGATGTCATAACCTGGATGTCATAACCTGGATGTCATAACCTGGATGACATAACCTGGATGTCATAACCTGGATGTCATAACCTGGATGTCATAACCTGTCATAACCTGGATGTCATAACCTGGATGTCATAACCTGGATGTCATAACCTGGATGTCATAACCATGTCATAACCTGGATGTCATAACCTGGATGTCATAACCATGTCATAACCTGGATGTCATAACCTGGATGTCATAACCATGTCATAACCTGGATGTCATAACCTGGATGTCATAACCATGTCATAACCTGGATGTCATAACCTGGATGACATAACCATGTCATAACCTGGATGTCATAACCTGGATGTCATAACCCTGGATGACATAACCATGTCATAACCTGGATGTCATAACCTGGATGTCATAACTGGATGGATGTCATAACCTGGATGTCCTGGATGTCATAACCTGGATGTCATAACCTGGATGTCATAACCTGGATGTCATAACCTGGATGTCATAACCATGTCATAACCTGGATGTCATAACCTGGATGTCATAACCTGGATGTCATAACCTGGATGTCATAACCTGGATGTCATAACCTGGATGTCATAACCATGTCATAACCTGGATGTCATAACCTGAATGTCATAACCTGGATGTCATAACCTGCATGTCATAACCTGGATGTCATAACCTGGATGTCATAACCTGGATGTCATAACCTGCATGTCATAACCTGAATGTCATAACCTGGATGTCATAACCTGGATGTAATAACCATGTCATAACCATGTCATAACCTGGATGTCTGGATGTCATAACCATGACATGACCATGTCATAACCATGTAATAACCATGTCATAACCATGTCATAACCATGTCATAACCTGGATGTCATAACCTGGATGTTATAACCATGTCATAACCATGTCATAACCTGGATGTCATAACCTGGATGTCATAACCTGGATGTCATAACCATGTCATAACCTGGATGTCATAACCATGTCATAACCTGGATGTCATAACCTGGATGTCATAACCATGTCATAACCTGGATGTCATAACCTGGATGTTATAACCATGACATGACCATGTCATAACCTGGATGGCATAACCTGAATGTCATAACCTAGATGCCATAACCATGTCATAACCTGGATGTCATAACCTGGATGTCATAACCATGTCATAACCTGGATGTCATAACCATGTCATAACCTGGATGTCATAACCTGGATGTTATAACCTAGATGTCATAACCATGTCATAACCTGGATGTCATAACCTGGATGTTATAACCATGTCATAACCTGGATGTCATAACCTGGATGTCATAACCTGGATGTCATAACCATGTCATAACCTGGATGTCATAACCTGTCATAAATGTCATAACCTGGATGTCATAACCTGGATGTCATCATAACCTGATGTCATAATGTCATAACCTGGATGTCATAACCTGGATGTCATAACCATGTCATAACCATGTCATAACCTGAATGTCATAACCTGGATGTCATAACCTGGATGTCATAACCTGCATGTCATAACCTGGATGTCATAACCATGTCATAACCATGTCATAACCTGGATGTCATAACCATGTCATAACCTGGATGTCATAACCATGTCATAACCTGGATGTCATAACCATGTCATAACCTGGATGTCATAACCATGTTATAACCTGGATGTCATAACCATGTCATAACCATGTCATAACCTGGATGTCATAACCTGGATGTCATAACCATGTCATAACCTGGATGTCATAACCTGGATGTCATAACCATGTCATAACCATGTCATAACCATGTCATAACCTGGATGTCATAACCTGGATGTCATAATGTCCTGGATGTCATAACCTGATGATGTCATAACCTGGATGTCATAACCTGGATGTCATAACCTGGATGTCATGGATGTCATAACCATGTCATAACCTGGATGTCATAACCTGGATGTCATAACCTGGATGTCATAACCTGGATGTCATAACCTGGATGGATGTCATAACCTGGATGTCATAACCATGTCATAACCTGGATGTCATAACCATGTCATAACCTGGATGTCATAACCTGGATGTTATAACCATGTCATAACCATGTCATAACATGGATGTCATAACCTGGATGTCATAACCTGGATGTTATAACCATGTCATAACCTGGATGTCATAACCATGTCATAACCTGGATGTCATAACCTGGATGTCATAACCATGTCATAACCATGTCATAACCTGGATGTCATAACCTGGATGTTATAACCATGTCATAACCTGGATGTCATAACCTGGATGTCATAACCTGGATGTCATAACCATGTCATAACCTGGATGTCATAACCTGAATGTCATAACCTGGATGTCATAACCTGCATGTCATAACCTGGATGTCATAACCTGGATGTCATAACCATGTCATAACCTGGATGTCATAACCTGGATGTCATAACCTGGATGTCATAACCTGGATGTCATAACCTGAATGTCATAACCTGGATGTCATAACCTGGATGTCATAACCTGCATGTCATAACCTGGATGTCATAACCATGTCATAACCATGTCATAACCTGGATGTCATAACCATGTCATAACCTGGATGTCATAACCATGTCATAACCATGTCATAACCTGGATGTCATAACCATGTTATAACCTGGATGTCATAACCATGTCATAACCTGGATGTCATAACCTGGATGTCATAACCATGTCATAACCTGTCATAACCATGTCATAACCATGGATGTCATAACCTGGATGTCATAACCATGTCATAACCATGTCATAACCTGATGTCATAACCATGTCATAACCTGGATGTCATAACCATGTCATAACCATGACCATGTCATAACCTGGATGTCATAACCATGTCATAACCTGGATGTCATAACCATGTCATAACCTGGATGTCATAACCTGGATGTCATAACCTGGATGTCATAACCTGGATGTCATAACCTGGATGTCATAACCTGGATGTCATAACCTGGATGTCATAACCATGTCATAACCTGGATGTCATAACCTGGATGTCATAACCTGGATGTCATAACCTGGATGTCATAACATGGATGTCATAACCTGGATGTCATAACCATGTCATAACCTGGATGTCATAACCTGGATGTTATAACCATGTCATAACCATGTCATAACATGGATGTCATAACCTGGATGTTATAACCATGTCATTACCATGTCATTACCATGTCATAACCTGGATGTCATAACCTGGATGTCATAACCTGGATGTCATAACCATGTCATAACCTGGATGTCATAACCTGGATGTTATAACCATGTCATAACCATGTCATAACATGGATGTCATAACCTGGATGTCATAACCTGGATGTTATAACCATGTCATAACCTGGATGTCATAACCATGTCATAACCTGGATGTCATAACCTGGATGTCATAACCTGGATGTCATAACCTGGATGACATAACCATGTCATAACCTGGATGTCATAACCTGGATGTTATAACCATGTCATAACCTGGATGTCATAACCTGGATGTCATAACCATGTCATAACCTGATGTCATAACCATGTCATAACCTGGATGTCATAACCTGGATGTCATAACCATGTCATAACCATGTCATAACCTGGATGTCATAACCTGGATGTCATAACCTGGATGTCATAACCATGTCATAACCATGTCATAACCTGGATGTCATAACCTGGATGTCATAACCATGTCATAACCATGTCATAACCTGGATGTCATAACCATGTTATAACCTGGATGTCATAACCATGTCATAACCATGTCATAACCTGGATGTCATAACCATGTCATAACCTGGATGTCATAACCTGGATGTCATAACCATGACATGACCATGTCATAACCTGGATGTCATAACCATGACATAACCATGTCATAACCTGGATGGATGTCATAACCTGGATGTCATAACCTGGATGTCATAACCATGTCATAACCATGTCATAACCTGATGTCATAACCATGTCATAACCATGTCATAACCTGGATGTCATAACCTGGATGTCATAACCTGGATGTCATAACCATGACATGACCATGTCATAACCTGGATGTCATAACCTGGATGTCATAACCTGGATGTCATAACCATGTCATAACCTGGATGTCATAACCTGGATGTCATAACCTGGATGTCATAACCATGTCATAACCATGTCATTACCATGTCATAACCTGGATGTCATAACCTGGATGTCATAACCTGGATGTCATAACCTGGATGTCATAACCTGGATGTCATAACCATGTCATAACCTGGATGTCATAACCTGGATGTTATAACCATGTCATAACCTGGATGTCATAACCTGGATGTCATAACCTGGATGTCATAACCATGTCATAACCATGTCATAACCTGGATGTCATAACCTGAATGTCATAACCTGGATGTCATAACCTGCATGTCATAACCTGGATGTCATAACCTGGATGTCATAACCTGGATGTCATAACCATGTCATAACCTGGATGTCATAACCTGGATGTCATAAATGTCATAACCTGGATGTCATAACCTGCATGTCATAACCTGGATGTCATAACCATGTCATAACCATGTTATAACCTGGATGTCATAACCATGTCATAACCATGTCATAACCTGGATGTCATAACCATGTCATAACCTGGATGTCATAACCTGGATGTCATAACCATGTCATAACCATGACATGACCATGTCATAACCTGGATGGCATAACCTGGATGTTATAACCATGTCATAACAATGTCATAACCTGGATGTCATAACCATGTCATAACCTGGATGTCATAACCTGGATGTCATAACCTGGATGTCATAACCTGGATGACATAACCATGTCATAACCTGGATGTCATAACCTGGATGACATAACCATGTCATAACCTGGATGTCATAACCTGGATGTTATAACCATGTCATAACCTGGATGTCATAACCTGGATGTCATAACCTGGATGTCATAACCATGTCATAACCTGGATGTCATAACCTGAATGTCATAACCTGGATGTCATAACCTGCATGTCATAACCTGGATGTCATAACCTGGATGTCATAACCTGGATGTCATAACCATGTCATAACCTGAATGTCATAACCTGGATGTCATAACCATGTAATAACCATGTCATAACCATGTCATAACCTGGATGTCATAACCTGGATGTCATAACCATGTAATAACCATGTCATAACCTGGATGTCATAACCATGACATGACCATGTCATAACCTGGATGTCATAACCATGTAATAACCATGTCATAACCATGTCATAACCATGTCATAACCTGGATGTCATAACCTGGATGTTATAACCATGTAATAACCATGTCATAACCTGGATGTCATAACCTGGATGTCATAACCTGCATGTCATAACCATGTCATAACCTGGATGTCATAACCATGTCATAACCTGGATGTCATAACCTGGATGTTATAACCATGTCATAACCATGTCATAACCTGGATGTCATAACCTGGATGTTATAACCATGACATGACCATGTCATAACCTGGATGGCATAACCTGAATGTCATAACCTGGATGCCATAACCATGTCATAACCTGCATGTCATAACCTGGATGTCATAACCATGTCATAACCTGGATGTCATAACCATGTCATAACCTGGATGTCATAACCTGGATGTTATAACCTAGATGTCATAACCATGTCATAACCATGTCATAACCATGACATAACCATGTCATAACCTGGATGTCATAACCATGTCATAACCTGGATGTTATAACTATGTTATAACCTGGATGTTATAACCATGTTATAACCATGTCATAACCATGTCATAACCTGGATGTTATAACCATGTCATAACCTGGATGTCATAACCATGTCATAACCATGACATAACTCTGATAGCTTTGAACTGTGGCAGAATGTTTGTTTGTTTATTTGGTTGTTGGATACCCGTTAGCTGTTACTATAGCAACAGTACCTCTTTCGGGCTTCACAAACAAAGAGCAACACAATACAACACAATCACATCTACACAGAAATACAACAACATAGAATAGTACATTATTGTTCATCCTTCACAACACACATGTGTCTGTCATTGTCTACAGAGATAGCAAGGCGGTCATGTAAAAGTAGTTTTGAAGCATTATACGATTGTCGTCTTTTGCTGATCAAATCAAATCAAAGTTTATTTGTCACGTGCACTGAATATAACAGTGAAATGCTTACTTACAGACTCGAACCTATAGTGCAAAAAAAGTATTGGGTGAACAATAGGTAGGCAAAGAAATTAAACAACACTAAAAAGACAGGCTATATACAGTAGCGAGGCTATAAAAGTAGCGAGGCTACATACAGACACCGGTTAGTCAGGCTGATTGAGGTAGTATGTAGTAGTATGTACATGTAGGTATCGTTAAAGTGACTATGCATATATGATGGACAGAGAGTAACAGTAGTGTAAAACAGGGGTTGGTGGGTGGCGGGACACAGTGCAGATAGCCTGGTTAGCCAATGTGCTGGAGCACTGGTTGGTCGGGCCAATTGCGGTAGTATGTACATGAATGTATAGTTAAAGTGATTATGCATATATGATAAACAGAGAGTAGCAGCAGCAATGCAAATAGTCCAGGGGTCTTATGGCATGGGGGTAAAAACTGTTGAGAAGCCTTTTTGTCCTAGACTTGGCACTCCAGTACCGCTTGCCATGCGGTAGTAGAGAGAACAGTCCATAGACTGGGGTGGCTGGGGTCTTTGTACATTTTTACGGCCTTCCTCTGACACCGCCTGGTGTAGAGGTCCTGGATGGCAGGCATCTTAGCCCCAGTGATGTACTGGGCCGTACGCACTACCCACTGTAGTGCCTTGCGGTCGGAGGCCGAGCAGTTGCCGTACCAGGCAGTGATGTTGCAGCTGTAGAACCTTTTGAGGATCTCTGTACCCTGGATCTTTTTAGTTTCCTGAGGGGGAATAGGCTTTGTCGTGCCCTCTTCATGACTGTCTTGGTGTGTTTGGACCATTCTAGTTTGTTGTTGATGTGGACACCGAGGAACATGAAGCTCTCAACCTGCTCCACTACAGCCCCGTTGGTGAGAATGGGGGCGTGCTCTGTCCCCCTTTTCCTGTAGTCCACAATAATCTCCTTACTCTTTGGTGACGTTGAGGGATAGGTTGTTATTCTGGCACCACCCGGCCAGGTGTCTGACTTCCTCCCTATTGGCTGTCTTGTTGTTGTCGGTGATCAGGCCTACCACGGTTGTGTCGTCTGCAAATTTAATGATGGTGTTGGAGTCATGCCTGGCCACGCAGTGGTGGGTGAACAGGGAGTACAGGAGGGGACTGAGCACACACCCCTGGGGAGCTCCCGCATTGAGGAACAGAGTGGCAGATGGGTTGCTACCTACCCTCACAACCCGGGGGCGACCCGTCAGGAAGTCCAGGATCCAGTTGCAGAGGGAGGTGTTCAGTCCCTTGGTCCTTAGCTTAGTGATGAGCTTTGAGGGTACTATGGTGTTGAACGCTGAGCTGTAGTCAATGAATAGCATTCTCACATAGGTGTTCCTTTTGTCCAGGTGGGAAAGGGCACTGTGGAGTGCAATAGAGATTGTATCATCTGTGGATCTGTTTGGCGGTATGAAAATTGGAGTGGGTCTAGGGTTTCTGGGATAATGGTGTTGATGTGAGCCATTACCATCCTTTCAAAGCACTTCATGGCTACATATGTGAGTGCTTCGAGTCTGTAGTCATTTAGGCAACTTGCCTTTGTGTTCTTAGGCACAGGGACTATGGTGGTCTGCTTGAAACATGTTGGTATTACAGACTTAATCAGGGACATGTTGAAAATGTCAGTGAAGACGTCTGCCAGTTGGTCAGCACATCCCCGGAGCACACGTCCTGGTAAAACATCTGGCCCCGCAGCCTTGTGAATGTTGACCTGTTTAAAGGTCTTACTTACGTCAGCTACGGAGAGCGTGATCACACAGTCGTCCGGAACAGCTGATGCTCTCATGCATGCCCCAGTGTTGCTTGCCTCAAAGCGAGCATAGAAGTGATTTAGCCCGTCTGGTAGGCTCGTGTCACTGGGCAGCTCACGGCTGTGCTTCCCTTTGTAGTCTGTAATAGTTTGCAAGCCCAGCCACATCCGACGAGCGTCGGAGCCGGTGTAGTACGATTCAATCTTAGTCCTGTATAGACGCTTTGCCTGTTTGATGGTTCGTCGCAGGGCATAGCAGGATTTCTTGTAAACTTCTGGGTTAGAGTCCCGCACATTTAAAGCGGCAGCTCTACCCTTTAGCTCAGTGCGAATGTTGCCTGTAATCCATGGCTTCTGGTTGAGGTATGTACGTACAGTCACTGTGGGGACAACGTCCTCGATGCACTTATTGATAAAGCCAGTGACTGATGTTGTGTACTCCTCAATGTCATCGGAAGAATCCCAGAACACGTTCCAGTCTGTGATAGCAAAACAGTCCTGTAGCTTAGCATCTGCTTCATCTGACCACTTTTTTATAGACCGAGTCACTGGTGTTTCCTGCTTTAATTTTTGCTTGTAAGCAGGAATCAGGAGGATTCCTTACCAAACGGAGGGCGAGGGAGAGCTTTATACGCTTCTCTGTGTGTGGAGTACAGGTGATCTAGAATGTTTTTTCCCTCTGGTTGCACATTTAACATGTTGATAGAGATTTGGTAGAACTGATTTAAGTTTCCCTGCATTAAAGTCTCCGGCCACTAGGAGCGCCGCCTCTGGGTGAGTGGTTTCCTGTTTGATTATTTCCTCATACAGCTGACTGAGTGCGGTCTTAGTGTCAGCATCTGTCTGTGGTGGTAAATAAACAGCCACGAAAAGTATAGCTGAAAACTCTCTAGGCAAGTAGTGTGGTCTGCAATTTATCACAATATACTCTACTTCAGGCGAGCAAATTCTAGAGACTTCTTAAGCAGCACCAGCTGTTGTTTACAAATACCGGAGTGTGCTGTTCTATCTTGCAGGTGCAGCGTGTATCCCGCTAGCTGAGTATCCATGTCGTCGTTCAGCCACGATTCCGTGAAACATAGGATATTACAGTTTTTGATGTCCCGTTGGTAGGATATTCGTGACCGTACCTCGTCGAGTTGATTGTCCAATGATTGATTTGCACGTTGGCGAATAGCATTGACGGTAACGGCAGCTTTCCCACTCGCCTTTTCCGGGTCCTGACCAGGCATCCCGGCTCTTTGTCCTCTGTACCTGTGTCGCTTCCTCTTGCATATAACGTGGATGTCGGCCCTGCCGGGTGTTTGGAGAATGTCTTGTGCATCTTGTTTGTTGAAGAAAAAATCTTTGTCTAATCTGAGGTGAGTGATCGCTGTCCTGATATCCAGAAGCTCTTTGTCTAATCCGAGGTGAGTGATCGCTGTCCTGATATCCAGAAGCTCTTTGTTTAATCTGAGGTGAGTGATCGCTGGTCTGATTTCCAGAAACTCTTTGTGTAATCAGAGGTGAGTGATCGCTGTCCTGATTTCCAGAAGCTCTTTGTCTAATCCGAGGTGAGTGATCGCTGTCCTGATATCCAGAAGCTCTGAGTCTAATCTGAGGTGAGTTATTGCTGTCCTGATATCCAGAAGCTCTTTGTCTAATCCGAGGTGAGTGATCGCTGTCCTGATATCCAGAAGCTCTTTGTCTAATCCGAGGGGTGTGATCTCTGTCCTGATATCCAGAAGCTCTTTGTCTAATCCGAGGTGAGTGATCGTTGTCCTGATATCCAGAAGCTCTTTGTCTAATCAAATCAAATCAATTTTTATTTGTCACATACACATGGTTAGCAGATGTTAATGCGAGTGTAGTGAAATGCTTGTGCTTCTAGTTCCGACAATGCAGTAATAACCAACAAGTAATCTAACTAACAATTCCAAAACTACTGTCTAATACACAGTGTAAGGGGATAAAGAATATGTACATAAGGATATATGAATGAGTGATGGTACAGAGCAGCATAGGCAAGATACAGTAGATGGTATCGAGTACAGTATATACATATGAGATGAGTATGTAAACAAAGTGGCATAGTTAAAGTGGCTAGTGATACATGTATTACATAAGGATGCGGTCGATGATATAGAGTACAGTATATACGTATGCATATGAGATGAATAATGTAGGGTAAGTAACATTATATAAGGTAGCATTGTTTAAAGTGGCTAGTGATATATTTACATCATTTCCCATCAATTCCCATTATTAAAGTGGCTGGAGTTGAGTCAGTGTCAGTGTGTTGGCAGCAGCCACTCAATGTTAGTGGTGGCTGTTTAACAGTCTGATGGCCGTGAGATAGAAGCTGTTTTTCAGTCTCTCGGTCCCAGCTTTGATGCACCTGTACTGACCTCGCCTTCTGGATGATAGCGGGGTGAACAGGCAGTGGCTCGGGTGGTTGATGTCCTTGATGATCTTTATGGCCTTCCTGTAACATCGGGTGGTGTAGGTGTCCTGGGGGCAGGTAGTTTGCCTCCGGTGATGCGTTGTGCAGGCCTCACCCTCTGGAGAGCCTTACGGTTGAGGGCGGAGCAGTTGCCGTACCAGGCGGTGATACAGCCCGCCAGGATGCTCTCGATTGTGCACCTGTAGAAGACTGTGAGTGCTTTAGGTGACAAGCCGAATTTCTTCAGCCTCCTGAGATTGAAGAGGCGCTACTGCGCCTTCTTCACGATGCTGTCTGTGTGAGTGGACCAATTCAGTTTGTCTGTGATGTGTATGCCGAGGAACTTAAAACTTGCTACCCTCTCCACTACTGTTCCATCGATGTGGATAGGGGGTGTTCCCTCTGCTGTTTCCTGAAGTCCACAATCATCTCCTTAGTTTTGTTGACGTTGAGTGTGAGTTTATTTTCCTGACACCACACTCCGAGGGCCCTCACCTCCTCCCTGTAGGCCGTCTCGTCGTTGTTGGTAATCAAGCCTACCACTGTTGTGTCGTCCGCAAACTTGATGATTGAGTTGGAGGCGTGCGTGGCCACGCATTCGTGGGTGAACAGGGAGTACAGGAGAGGGCTTAGAACGCACCCTTGTGGGGCCCCAGTGTTGAGGATCAGCGGGGAGGAGATGTTGTTGCCTACCCTCACCACCTGGGGGCAAATTGGAGTGGGTCTAGGGTGTCAGGTAGGGTGGAGGTGATATGGTCCTTGACTAGTCTCTTAAAGCACTTCATGATGACGGAAGTGAGTGCTACGGGGCGGTAGTCGTTTAGCTCAGTTACCTTAGCTTTCTTGGGAACAGGAACAATGGTGGCCCTCTTGAAGCATGTGGGAACAGCAGACTGGTATAGGGATTGATTGAATATGTCCGTAAACACACCGGCCAGCTGGTCTGCGCATGCTCTGAGGGCGTGGCTGGGGATGCCGTCTGGGCCTGCAGCCTTGCGAGGGTTAACACGTTTAAATGTCTTACTCACCTCGGCTGCAGTGAAGGAGAGACCGCATGTTTTCGTTGCAGGCCGTGTCAGTGGCACTGTATTGTCCTCAAAGCGGGCAAAAAAGTTATTTAGTCTGCCTGGGAGCAAGACATCCTGGTCCGTGACTGGGCTGGATTTCATCCTGTAGTCCGTGATTGACTGTAGACCCTGCCACATGCCTCTTGTGTCTGAGCCGTTGAATTGAGATTCTACTTTGTCTCTGTACTGACGCTTAGCTTGTTTGATAGCCTTGCGGAGGGAATAGCTGCACTGTTTGTATTCGGTCATGTTACCAGACACCTTGCCCTGATTAAAAGCAGTGGTTCGCGCTTTCAGTTTCACGCGAATGCTGCCATCAATCCACGGTTTCTGGTTAGGGAATGTTTTAATCATTGCTATGGGAACGACATCTTCAACGCACGTTCTAATGAACTCGCACACCGAATCAGCATATTCGTCAATATTGTTATCTGACGCAATACGAAACATATCCCAGTCCACGTGATGGAAGCAGTCTTGGAGTGTGGAGTCAGCTTGGTCGGACCAGCGTTGGACAGACCTCAGCGTGGGAGCCTCTTGTTTTAGTTTCTGTCTGTAGGCAGGGATCAACAAAATGGAGTCGTGGTCAGCTTTTCCGAAAGGGGGGCGGGGCAGGGCCTTATATGCGTCGCGGAAGTTAGAGTAACAATGATCCAAAGTTTTTCCACCCCTGGTTGCGCAATCGATATGCTTATAAAATTTAGGGAGTCTTGTTTTCAGATTAGCCTTGTTAAAATCCCCAGCTACAATGAATGCAGCCTCCGGATAAATGGTTTCCAGTTTGCAAAGAGTTAAATAAAGTTTGTTCAGAGCCATCGATGTGTCTGCTTGGGGGGGAATATATACGGCTGTGATTATAATCCAAGAGTATTCTCTTGGTAGATAATGCGGTCTACATTTGATTGTGAGGAATTCTAAATCAGGTGAACAGAAGGATTTGAGTTCCTGTATGTTTCTCTTAACAGAAACAGAGTTTATCACACCATGTCTCGGCCACAGAGTCATAAGGCATACGACACCCCACACCCTCTTCTTACCAGAAAGTCAGCATTTGTTTCTGACTCTAATCAGGGAAAGGATGGAACGACTAAATGATGATTGAACGTGGGAGAGAAACCCGAGAGAGTGAGAGAGGGAGGGGGAGAGAGAGGGATGGCTGCACAGGGACAAGACATGACAATAAATGACAAACATGGATGGCGTCGTTTGTTTCTCCATGCGTGGAGAAACCCGTTGGCTGCAGCCATGTTGCCATGTTGAAGCAAATAACGTTACAGTCTCTGATGTCCCTCTGGAATGCTACCCTTGCTCGGATTTCATCCACCTTGTTGTCAAGAGACTGGACATTGGCAAGAAGAATGCTAGGGAGTGGTGCACGGTGTGCCCGTCTCCGGAGTCTGACCAGAAGACCGCCTCGTTTCCCTTTATTCCGGAGTCATTTTTTTTGGGGGTCGCTGCATGGGATCCATTCCGTTGTCCTGTTTGTAAGGCAGAACACAGGATCCGCGTCGCGAAAAACATATTGTTGGTCGTACTGATGGTGAGTTGACGCTGATCTTATATTCAGTAGTTCTTCTCAACTGTATGTAATAAAACCTAAGATGACCTGGGGTACTAATGTAAGAAAAAAAACTGCATAGTTTCCTAGGAACGCGAAGCGAGGCGGCCATCTCTGTCGGCGCCGGTAAGTCATCCGAGGTGAGTGATCGCTGTCCTGATATCCAGAAGCTCTTTTTTTGTCATAAGATACAGTTGCAGAAACATTACGTACAAAATAAGTTACAAATAACATGGAAGAAAATACATGAAGCACAACTGGTTGGCGCCCGTAAAACTGCAGCCATTTCTTCCGGCACCATTTTGTATGAATGTAAAATGTTTTTTTTTAAATGGCAATAAATATATTGTATAAAACATTTAATGCTTGATGTTATTGGTTACTACTATTGATACCCCAAAATGATTTGATGTGGAGATCAGAATTGCTATTCTGGGCGCTTATCCTAAGTAGAGTAGTTACCTCTTGTTGCTGGGAAAGTATCGGTTGCATGTGTTCCCGTCCCAGACACAGTAAGGGTCTCTGGCCAGACAGCAGTCAGCACAGTCTTTACCGTACAGCTCACACCTCTGCAGGGGTAACTGGGCCACTCCCTCATCACTGCTCACATACAGCTGTTGCTGTAGACACACATACAAAGCAGGGAAGATGATATAATTTAAATTTAAAGTAACTTTTAATTCATGTAATTTAATTATATTGAATGTAATTGATGACCAAGGAATTGAATTGTCATAGTAGCTTCTACAACTGTCAATGTGTCACGTATACTCCCTCTCCGGCGTTCGAGGTCTTCAGGCTGCTCATCATTACGCACACCTGTCACCATCATTACGCGTATCAGACTCACCTGGACTCTATCATCTGCCTGATTTCCTTCCCACTCCTTGAACTTACTTCCCTTATTCTCAGCGGACACGTTGCACTTTGTACAGTTAGTCTCTCATTCATTTTAGGTGCTTGAGATTACTCTAAAGTGCTGGTGTACAGGAAAATATTTACACATAGAATCTGGATTGTGGGATTTTCAAGACCTATACCCAACGTGGCTACACCTGCAATCCCAAACTTCTCTGTGAGTAGGCTACTGCTGGAGAAACTATGTGTAAACAGTGCTGATGCTCTATAGCAGGGATCATCAACTAGATTCAGCAGTGGAACTATTTTTGCCGAAGGTCAGAGGGGGTGGCTGTGGAATGGGCATGTACAACACAGATGAGTCTATTTCAGGCTTTGCACATAGCTGCTTCCAGTACGCCATTGGCAAGAAGTGGCCCCTCTATCTGAGCACCAAGAACATCTCAAAGCTTATGATGGCGGAACATAATTTAACGGAACATAATTTAAAATAATTTACAGACTGCAAATTGACCGCAAGAAGCACAACAATATATAATATATGACTAAAACATAATAATTTCAAACCTGGCTTACATTTGTGAACGATCTCTTCTTTCTATTATGTGTGGGAATACTTGGAAACAGATGTACAAAATAAAAACCACTTGGAAACTTACAAACTACCCAGTTGGGGAACCCTGATCTATTTGAATCATTACTGGAATGTTATTTTACTGACACATTAAACTGTTACCTGAGGATGACCACACACACACACGCACACGCACACACACACACACACACACACACACACACACACACACACACACACACACACACACACACACACACACACACACACACACACACACACACACACACACACACACACACACACACACACACACTTACCCGTTTGGTAGACAGCTCCATGCTAAGGATAGGGGCGTGATTCTGTAGGATCAGAACACAGGATCAGATGGGTTATTAGTATTACAAAGGATGCAGGGGAGCGGTGTGCATGTGCATGTGCATGCGTGTGCATGTGTGTGTGTGCATGTGCGCGTGTGTGTGTGCGTGTGTGTTTGTGTGTATGAGATAATGAAGAATAAAGCTCCTCTAGAGGGCCCACATAAGTTACACCACTACCACCATTATCACCACTACTAACCATTATCACCACTATCACCACTACCACAACTATCACCACTACCACCATTACCACCACTATCACCATTATCACCAATGCCACCATTATCACCATTACCACCATTATCACCCCTACCACCATTATCACCACTATCACCACTACCACAACTATCACCACTACCACCACTACCACCATTATCACCACTACCACCATTATCACCACTACCACCATTATCACCACTATCACCACTACCACAACTATCACCACTACCACCATTACCACCACTACCACCATTATCACCATCGCCACCAGTGTCACTTCTACCACATTTTCCACAATTATCACCTCTACCACCATTATCATCACTGTCACCATTACCACCACCTTTACCGCCATAATCACAATTGCCACCACTACCACCTTTATCATCAGAATTACCAGCACCACTACCACCATTATCAGCACTACCACCATTATTACCACCATCACCATTATCACCACTATCGCCATTGCCACCATTATCGCCAGCATCACCATTACTGCCAGTATCACCATTATCACCATTCTCACAATTAACACCACTTCACCATTACCACCACTATCTGTCTCAGTGATTAATTTAAACTTGGTAACATTGTGAGTCAATGGCCCCAGACAGTCCAAGTGACGTGGATGACTACCTTGCTATCATTTGTCTCGTGACATTCCACACTAACTGTCCTACCTAGCTAACTTTCTACCAGGCCCAGGCCACTCAGACACACACACACACTCAGACACACACACACTCAGACACACACACTCAGACACACGCACGCACGCACGCACACACACACACACACACACACACACACACACACACACACACACACACACACACACACACACACACACACACACACACACACACACACACACACACACACACACACACACACACACACACACACACACACACAGACACACACACACACACACACACACACTGACCTCTTTACTACGCTTGCGTCTGTGAGCTACATGGTAAACCTGTACCCAAGGCCTGCCAGGGGTATATCAAGGGGTATATGAAAGTCAACCCCACCCCCCAGACATTGAATTTAAGCATGAGAATAGCATGCTATTCACCAGCTACTCCTTCGGGTGGAGAAATGAAGGTGTGGTGGAGGTGTGTCTACAGATACACCATATCCTCTCTCTTCTCCTCCCTCTTCTCCTCCCTCTTCTCCTCCTTTCCCTCTCTCTTCTCCTCCCTCTCTCTTCTCCTCCCTCTCTCTCCTCCTTTTCCCTCTCTCTTCTCCTCCCCTCTCCTCTCTCTTCTCCTCCCTCTCTCTTCTCCTCCCCTCTCCTCTCTCTTCTCCTCCCTCTTCTCCTCCCTCTCTCTTCTCCTCCCCTCTCCTCTCTCTTCTCCTCCCCTCTCCTCTCTCTTCTCCTTCCTCTTCTCCTCCCTCTCTCTACTCCTCTCCTCTCTCTTCTCCTCCCCTCTCCTCCCTCTTCTCCTCCCTCTCTCTTCTCCTCCCCTCTCCTCCCTCTTCTCCTCCCTCTCTCTTCTCCTCCCCTCTCCTCTCTCTTCTCCTCCCTCCCTCTTCTCCTCCCTCTCTCTTCTCCTCCCTCTCTCTTCTCCTCCCTCTCCCTTCTCCTCCCCTCTCCTCTCTCTTCTCCTCCCCTCTCCTCTCTCTTCTCCTCCCTCTTCTCCTGCCTCTCTCTTCTCCTCCCCTCTCCTCTCTCTTCTCCTCCCTCTTCTCCTCCTTCTCTCTTCTCCTCCCCTCTCCTCTCTCTTCTCCTCCCTCTTCTCCTCCCTCTCTCTTCTCCTCCCCTCTCCTCTCTCTTCTCCTCCCCTCTCCTCTCTCTTCTCCTCCCTCTTCTTCTCCCTCTCTCTTCTCCTCCACTCTCCTCTCTCTTCTCCTCCTCTCTCCCCTCTCTTCTCATCCCCTCTCCTCTCTCTTCTCCTCCCTCTTCTCCTCCCTCTCTCTTCTCCTCCACTCTCCTCTCTCTTCTCCTCCCTCTCTCTTCTCCTCCCCTCTCTTCTCCTCCCCTCTCCTCTCTCTTCTCCTCCCTCTTCTCCTCCCTCTCTCTTCTCCTCCTCTCTCCTCTCTCTTCTCCTCCCTCTTCTTCTCCCTCTCTCTTCTCCTCCCCTCTCCTCTCTCTTCTCCTCCCTCTTCTTCTCCCTCTCTCTTCTCCTCCTTTCCCCTCTCTCTTCTCCTCCCTCTTCTCCTCCTTTTCCCTCTCTCTTCTCCTCCCTCTTCTCCTCCTTTTCCCTCTCTCTTCTCCTCATTTTCCTGCTCTCTTCTCCTCTCTCTTCTCCTCCTTTTCCCTCTCTCTTCTCCTCCCTCTTCTCCTCCCTCTTCTCTTCTCTTCCCCTCTCCTCTCGCTTCTCCCACCTCTCCTCTCTCTTCTCCTCATTTTCCCTCTCTCTTCTCCTCCCATCTCCTCTCTCTTCTCCTCCCATCTCCTCTCTCTTCTCCTCCCTCTTCACCCCTCTCATCTCTCTTCTCCTCCCATCTCCTCTCTCTTCTCCTCTCTCTTCTCCTCCCCTCTCCTCTCTCTTCTCCTCCCCTCTCCTCTCTCTTCTCCTCCCTCTTCTTCTCCCTCTCTCTTCTCCTCCTTTTCCCTCTCTCTTCTCCTCCTTTTCCCTCTCTCTTCTCCCTCTTCTCCTCCTTTTCCCTCTCTCTTCTCCTCCCTCTTCTCCTCCTTTTCCCTCTCTCTTCTCCTCCCTCTTCTCCTCATTTTCCCTCTCTTTTCTCCTCCCTCTTCTCCTCCATTTCCCTCTCTCTTCTCCTCTCTCTTCTCCTCCTTTCCCCTCTCTCTTCTCCTCCCTCTTCTCCTCCCTCTTCTCTTCTCTTCCCCCTCCTCTCTCTTCTCCCCCTCTCCTCTCTCTTCTCCTCCCTCTTCTCCTCCCTCTTCTCTTCTCTTCCCCTCTCCTCTCTCTTCTCCCCCTCTCCTCTCTCTTCTCCTCCTTTTCCCTCTCTCTTCTCCTCCCATCTCCTCTCTCTTCTCCTCCCTCTTCTCCTCTCCTCCCCTCTCCTCCCATCTCCTCTCTCTTCTCCTCCCTCTTCTCCTCTCCTCCCCTCTCCTCTCTCTTCTCCTCCCCTCTCCTCCCATCTCCTCTCTCTTCTCCTCCCTCTTCTCCTCTCCTCCCCTCTCCTCTCTCTTCTCCTCCCCTCTCCTCTCTCTTCTCCTCTTCCCTCTGCCTGTCTGTCTGTTTATGTGGGAAGCATCTGTATCTGTTTTTCCTCTTAGTTGGTTAATTACATTGTAGTTAATTAGTTCGTTAGGTAAAGTATGTGATTGCTCCAATGGAAACAACAGCCAGTGCTGATGTCAGAAACACCTAGCTCACATTACATGGCAGACAGTCGGATCAACAGATGGTAAGGCAGACAGTCGGGTCAACAGATGGTATGGCAGACAGTCGGGTCAACAGATGGTAAGGCAGACAGTCGGGTCAACTGATGGTATGGCAGACAGTCGGGTCAACAGATGGTAAGGCAGACAGTCGGGTCAACAGATGGTATGGCAGACAGTCGGGTCAACAGATGGTAAGGCAGACAGTCGGGTCAACAGATGGTATGGCAGACAGGTGGGTCAACAGATGGTATGGCAGACAGGTGGGTCAACAGATGGTATGGCAGACAGACAGGTCAACAGATGGTATGGCAGACAGACAGGTCAACAGATGGAATGGCAGACAGGTGGGTCAACAGATGGTATGGCAGACAGTCGGGTCAACAGATGGTATGGCAGACAGTCGGGTCAACAGATGGTATGGCAGACAGGCAGGTCAACAGATGGTATGGCAGACAGTCGGGTCAACAGATGGTATGGCAGACAGTCGGGTCAACAGATGGTATGGCAGACAGGTGGGTCAACAGATGGTATGGCAGACAGTCGGGTCAACAGATGGTATGGCAGACAGGTGGGTCAACAGATGGTATGGCAGACAGGTGGGTCAACAGATGGTATGGCAGACAGGTGGGTCAACAGATGGTATGGCAGACAGACAGGTCAACAGATGGTATGGCAGACAGACAGGTCAACAGATGGAATGGCAGACAGGTGGGTCAACAGATGGTATGGCAGACAGACCGGTCAACAGATGGTAAGGCAGACAGGCAGGTCAACAGATGGTATGGCAGACAGGCATTTCCAAGAGAGACCTGGTCCAATTTTCAGATCAGTGAAGTATATAGGCCGTTGGGTATAAACATTCCTACACCGGGCCCCATTCAGATGAAGTTCCCATTGCTCCTGAAGCTAAAACTCTTGACTCGGTAGCAGGACACCTTAAGAGAAGACGAAATGGTGAAGCTGAAGCAGGCTCCTTCTCACCTGAAACACAGTCAGCTGCTCCAGAATGATCTCCTCAGGTTCCCTGTTCTCTTTAGGAATAGACACCACTTTCAGCACCTGGCCATCATCTAATGAGCAGGGAGAAATAGAGAGAGGGGAGGAGGGGAATAGAGAGAGGGGAGGGGGGGAATAGAGAGAGGGGAGGGGGAATGGAGAGAGGGGAGGGGGAATGGAGAGAGGGGAGGGGGAATGGAGAGAGGGGAGGGGGAATGGAGAGAGTGGAGGGGGAATGGAGAGAGGGGAGGGGGAATAGAGAGAGGGGAGGGGGAATAGAGAGAGGGGGGGGGGAATGGAGAGAGGGGGGGGGGGAATGGAGAGAGGGGAGGGGGGAATGGAGAGAGGGGAGGGGGAATAGAGAGAGGGGAGGGGGGAATGTAGAGAGGGGAGGGGGAATGGAGAGAGGGGGGGAATGGAGAGAGGGGAGTGGGGGAATGGAGAGAGGGGAGGGGGAATGGAGAGAGGGGAGGGGGAATAGAGAGAGGGGAGGGGGAATGTAGAGAGGGGAGGGAATGGAGAGAGGGGAGGGGGGAATAGAGAGAGGGGAGGGGGAATGGAGAGAGGGGAGGGGGGAATGGAGAGGGGGAGGGGGAATAGAGAGGGGAGGGGGAATGGAGAGTGGGGGGGGGGAATAGAGAGAGGGGAGGGGGGAATGGAGAGGGGAGGGGGAATGGAGAGAGGGGAGGGGGAATGGAGAGAGGGGAGGGGGGAATGGAGAGAGGGGAGGGGGAATGGAGAGAGGGGAGGGGGAATGGAGAGAGGGGATGGGGGAATAGAGAGAGGGGAGGGGGAATAGAGAGAGGGGGGGGGAATGGAGAGAGGGGAGGGGGGAATGGAGAGAGGGGGAGGGGGAATGGAGAGAGGGGAGGGGGAATAGAGAGAGGGGGGGGGAATGGAGAGAGGGGGGGGGGAATGGAGAGAGGGGAGGGGGAATGGAGAGAGGGAGGGGGAATGGAGAGAGGGGAGGGGGAATAGAGAGAGGGGGGGGGAATGGAGAGAGGGGGGGGGAATGGAGAGAGGGGGGGGGAAGGAGAGAGGGGGGATGGAGAGAGGGGGATGGAGAGGGGGGGGGAATGGAGAGAGGGGAGGGGGAATGGAGAGAGGGGAGGGGGAATGGAAAGGAGGGGGGAATGGAGAGAGGGGAGGGGGAATGGAGAGAGGGGAGGGGGGGGGAATAGAGAGAGGGGAGGGGGAATGGAGAGAGGAGGGGGAATGGAGAGAGGGGAGGGGGAATGGAGAGAGGGGAGGGGGATGGAGAGAGGGGAGGGGGAATGGAGAGAGGGGAGGGGGAATGGAGAGAGGGGAGGGGGAATGGAGAGAGGGGAGGGGGAATGGAGAGAGGGGAGGGGGAATGGAGAGAGGGGAGGGGGAATGGAGAGAGGGGGGGGAATGGAGAGAGGGGGGGGGGAATGGAGAGAGAGAGGGGGGAATGGAGAGAGGAGAGGGGGAATGGGAGGGGGGGGGAATGGAGAGAGGGGAGGGGGGAATGGAGAGAGGGGAGGGGGAATGGAGAGAGGGGAGGGGGAATGGAGAGAGGGGAGGGGGAATGGAGAGAGGGGAGGGGGAATGGAGAGAGGGGAGGGGGGGAATGGAGAGAATTACCGAGTGATACATTCCCACGTAGGTAATAACAATCGATTGCAGTTGATGTCTCTAATATACAGCTGGTGATCTTAATGGAAACTGTGAGTTAAAAGTCCCAAGGTCACACCAACCAACCCCCATTCCTGGCTGTGTGCTTCATGCATTGTGTGTGCTTCATGCATAGTGGTGTTTGTTATAGTGTGTTTGTTATAGTGTGTTTGTTATAGTGTGCTTGTTATAGTGTGTTTGTTATAGTATGTTTGTTATAGTGTGTTTGTTATAGTGTGTTTGTTATAGTGTGTTTGTTATAGTGTGTTTGTTATAGTGTGTTTGTTATAGTGTGTTTGTTATAGTGTGTTTGTTATAGTGTGCTTGTTATAGTGTGTTTGTTATAGTGTGCTTGTTATAGTGTGTTTGTTATAGTGTGTTTGTTATAGTGTGTTTGTTATAGTGTGCTTGTTATAGTGGTGTTTGTTATAGTGTGTTTGTTATAGTGTGTTTGTTATAGTGTGTTTGTTATAGTATGTTTGTTATAGTGTGCTTGTTATAGTGGTGTTTGTTATAGTGTGTTTGTTATAGTGTGTTTGTTATAGTGTGTTTGTTATAGTATGTTTGTTATAGTGGTGTTTGTTATAGTGTGTTTGTTATAGTGTGTTTGTTATAGTGTGTTTGTTATAGTGTGTTTGTTATAGTGTGTTTGTTATAGTGTGTTTGTTATAGTGTGTTTGTTATAGTGTGCTTGTTATAGTGTGTTTGTTATAGTGTGTTTGTTATAGTGTGTTTGTTATAGTGTGCTTGTTATAGTGTGTTTGTTATAGTGTGTTTGTATTCATGTTACTCTTGCCTATGTTTGCGATGCTTCACAGTCCCCTCTTTTGCATGCATGTGTGTGTGTGTGTGTGTGTGTGTGTGTGTGTGTGTGTGTGTGTGTGTGTGTGTGTGTGTGTGTGTGTGTGTGTGTGTGTGTGTGTGTGTGTGTGTGTGTGTGTGTGTGTGTGTGTGTGTGTGTGTGTGTGCTTCTTCAAGTTGAACTAGATAAGTTACGCGTGTTGACCCAAACCTAATCTCATTGACAGGGATAGTGTGGGTAGTGTGTGATTTATTTATGAGTGAGAATAATCACCTCAATGGTAACCTTAGATTAGAGGTCATTCCCAGGATCTGGGACCATCCTGACATTATCAAGAAGAGTGTGTACTGTATGAGCGCGCAAGCAGGAGTGTGTGTGGTGAGTGTTTGTGCATGCTCCCTCGTCCATGCTTGCGTTTTTGTGTGTGTGTGTGTGTGAGTGTGAGTGTGAGTGTGAGTGTGAGTGTGAGTGTGTGAGTGTGAGTGTGAGTGTGAGTGTGTGTGTGTGTGTGTGTGTGTGTGTGTGTGTGTGTGTGTGTGTGTGTGTGTGTGTGCGTGCGTGCGTGCGTGCGTGCGTGCGTGCGTGCGTGCGTGCGTGCGTGCGTGCGTGCGTGCGTGTGAGTGAGTGTGCTTGCCCCTTGAACTCTACCCTTATGAAGTGAATCATTTTAAGACCGACGCCCGTCAGCAAACACATTTCTCTCTACTCTGTGCTGAGGACATAGCTATCTGCTCTTAGAGGTGACCAAGCCTGGGTGAAGGGGCCTGGCAGTGTCAGGGTATTATATATACAGTTGAAGTCGGAAGTTTACATACACTTAGATTGGAGTCATTAAAACTTGTTTTTCAACCACTCCACAAATTCTGACATTTCACATTCTTAAAAATAAAGTGGTGATCTTAACTGTCCTAAGACAGGGAATTTTTACTAGGATTAAATGTCATGAATTGTGAAACACTGAGTTTAAATGTATTTGGCTAAAGTCTATGTAAACAACTGTATATACAGTTGAAGTCAGAAGTTTACTTAGGTTGGAGCCATTAAAACTTGTTTTTAAACCACTCCACACATTTCTTGTTAAACAAACTATAGTTTTGGCAAGTCGGTTAGGACATCTACTTTGTGCACGACACAAGTCATTTTTCCAACAATTGTTAACAGACAGATTATTTCACTTATAATTCACTGTATCACATGACGTCAAGCAAAGAGGCACTGAGTTTGAAGGAAGGCCTTGAAATACATCCACAGGTACACCTCCAATTGACTCAAATGATGTCAATTAGCCTATCAGAAGCTTCTAAAGCCATGACATCATTTTCTGGAATTTTCCAAGCTGTTTAAAGGCACAGTCAACTTAGTGTCTGTAAACTTCTGACCCACTGGAATTGTGATACAGTGAATTATAGGTGAAATAATCTGTAAACAATTGTTGGAAAAATTATTTGTGTCATGCACACAGTAGATGTCCTAACCAACTTGCCAAAACTATAGTTTGTTTAACAAGAAATGTGTGGAGTGGTTAAAAAACACATTTTAATGACTCCAACTTAAGTGTATGTAAACTTCTGACTTCAACTGCAGACAGTGTGTGTGTGTGTGTGTGTGTGTGTGTGTGTGTGTGTGTGTGTGTGTGTGTGTGTGTGTGTGTGTGTGTGTGTGTGTGTGTGTGTGTGTGTGTGTGTGTGTGTGTGTGTGTGTGTGTGTGTGTGTGTGTGTGTGTGTGTGTGTGTGTGTGTGTGTGTGTGTGTGTGTGTGTGTGTGTGACAGTATAACAGCTACTCGTGCCCCTCGGGGTGCCTCTATAAATCCTTACTAGATTTCTCCTACTGACATAAGGTCTGTTTAATAGGTTTTTCATTAGATTCCTCTTACTCTTTATTACCAGTGGCTCTGGCTGATCCATGGTTACCCAGTAACAGGGTTACCTAGTAACTGTGGTATAATGTAGCCTGAAGAGTCTGAGTCTCTCTTGTAGTGAAGTTGTGTTGTTAGGTATCAAGGCAACCCATGAACAAGTCAACAAGACATTCTCTTACACGTTGGTATCTGTTCCTAGATAGAGGACATCATACTGTAATGGTACCTGGTACCTGTTCCTAGATAGAGGACATCATACTGTAATGGTATCTGTTCCTAGATAGAGGACATCATACTGTAATGGGTATCTGTTCCTAGATAGAGGACATCATACTGTAATGGTATCTGTTCCAAGATAGAGGACATCATACTGTAATGGTATCTGTTCCTAGATAGAGGACATCATACTGTAATGGTATGTCGTATCTGTTCCTAGATAGAGGACATCATACTGTAATGGTACCTGGTATCTGTTCCTAGATAGAGGACATCATACTGTAATGGTATCTGTTCCTAGATAGAGGACATCATACTGTAATGGTACCTGGTACCTGTTCCTAGATAGAGGACATCATACTGTAATGGTATCTGTTCCTAGATAGAGGACATCATACTGTAATGGTATCTGTTCCTAGATAGAGGACATCATACTGTAATGGTATCTGTTCCTAGATAGAGGACATCATACTGTAATGGTATCTGTTCCTAGATAGAGGACATCATACTGTAATGGTATCTGTTCCTAGATAGAGGACATCATACTGTAATGGTATCTGTTCCAAGATAGATGACATCATACTGTAATGATATGTCGTATCTGTTTCTAGATAGAGGACATCATATTGTAATGGTTTCTGTTCCTAGATAGAGGACATCATACTGTAATGATATGTCGTATCTGTTTCTAGATAGAGGACATCATATTGTAATGGTTTCTGTTCCTAGATAGAGGACATCATACTGTAGTGGTATCTGTTCCTAGATAGAGGACATCATACTGTAATGGTTTCTGTTCCTAGATAGAGGACATCATACTGTAATGGTTTCTGTTCCTAGATAGAGGACATCATACTGTAATGGTTTCTGTTCCTAGATAGAGGACATCATACTGTAATGGTATCTGTTCCTAGATAGAGGACATCATACTGTAATGGTATCTGTTCCTAGATAGAGGACATCATACTGTAATGGTATCTGTTCCTAGATAGAGGACATCATACTGTAATGGTATCTGTTCCTAGATAGAGGACATCATACTGTAATGGTACCTGGTATCTGTTCCTAGATAGAGGACATCATACTGTAATGGTACCTGGTACCTGTTCCTAGATAGAGGACATCATACTGTAATGGTATCTGTTCCTAGATAGAGGACATCATACTGTAATGGTATCTGTTCCTAGATAGAGGACATCATACTGTAATGGTATCTGTTCCTAGATAGAGGACATCATACTGTAATGGTTTCTGTTCCTAGATAGAGGACATCATACTGTAATGGTGTTCCTAGATAGAGGACATCATACTGTAATGGTACCTGTTCCTAGATAGAAGACATCATACTGTTTCTAATGGACATCATCTGTTCCTAGATAGATAGAGGACATCATACTGTAATGGTACCTGTTCCTAGATAGAGGACATCATACTGTAATGGTACCTGGTATCTGTTTCTAGATAGAGGACATCATACTGTAATGGTATCTGTTTCTAGATAGAGGACATCATACTGTAATGGTATCTGGTACCTGTTCCTAGATAGAGGACATCATACTGTAATGGTACCTGGTATATGTTTCTAGATAGAGGACATCATATTGTAATGGTATCTGTTCCTAGATAGAGGACCTCATACTGTAATGGTACCTGGTATCTGTTCCTAGATAGAGGACATCATACTGTAATGGTTTCTGTTCCTAGATAGAGGACATCATACTGTAATGGTTTCTGTTCCTAGATAGAGGACATCATACTGTAATGGTATCTGTTCCTAGATAGAGGACATCATACTGTAATGGTATCTGTTCCTAGATAGAGGACATCATACTGTAATGGTATCTGTTCCTAGATAGAGGACATCATACTGTAATGGTATCTGTTCCTAGATAGAGGACATCATACTGTAATGGTACCTGGTATATGTTTCTAGATAGAGGACATCATATTGTAATGGTATCTGTTCCTAGATAGAGGACATCATACTGTAATGGTTTCTGTTCCTAGATAGAGGACATCATACTGTAATGGTATCTGTTCCTAGATAGAGGACATCATACTGTAATGGTATCTGTTCCTAGATAGAGGACATCATACTGTAATGGTATCTGTTCCTAGATAGAGGACATCATACTGTAATGGTATCTGTTCCTAGATAGAGGACATCATACTGTAATGGTACCTGGTATATGTTTCTAGATAGAGGACATACATGGTATCTGTTCCTAATGAGGACATCATACTGTAATGGTACCTGTTCCTAGATAGAGGACATCATACTGTAATGGTATCTGTTCCTAGATAGAGGACATCATACTGTAATGGTATCTGTTCCTAGATAGAGGACATCATACTGTAATGGTATCTGTTCCTAGATAGAGGACATCATACTGTAATGGTATCTGGTACCTGTTCCTAGATAGAGGACATCATACTGTAATGGTACCTGGTATATGTTTCTAGATAGAGGACATCATATCTGTTCCTAGATAGAGGACCTCATACTGTAATGGTACCTGGTATCTGTTCCTAGATAGAGGACATCATACTGTAATGGTTTCTGTTCCTAGATAGAGGACATCATACTGTAATGGTTTCTGTTCCTAGATAGAGGACATCATACTGTAATGGTATCTGTTCCTAGATAGAGGACATCATACTGTAATGGTATCTGTTCCTAGATAGAGGACATCATACTGTAATGGTATCTGTTCCTAGATAGAGGACATCATACTGTAATGGTATCTGTTCCTAGATAGAGGACATCATACTGTAATGGTACCTGGTATATGTTTCTAGATAGAGGACATCATATTGTAATGGTATCTGTTCCTAGATAGAGGACCTCATACTGTAATGGTACCTGGTACCTGTTCCTAGATAGAGGACATCATACTGTAGTGGTATCTGTTCCTAGATAGAGGACATCATACTGTAATGGTACCTGTTCCTAGATAGAGGACATCATACTGTAATGGTATCTGTTCCTAGATAGAGGACATCATACTGTAATGGTATCTGTTCCTAGATAGATGACATCATACTGTCCATCCACTCTTTCCACACCACGCTGTGTAGGGTGTAGGGCACGTTTACTACCCTGCGTAGGGTGTAGGGCACGTTTACCACCCTGCGTAGGGTGCAGGGCACATTGACCCACTCTCTTACCGATAATTATTACATTATCTTACTGATAGATATAGATATATACTATAACTATTACATTACATTACAGATAGCTGTATATACTGTAATTATTGCATTATCTTACTGATATATATAGATATATACTATAATTATTACATGATCTTACTGATAGCTGTATATACTATAATTATTACATTATATTATAGATAGCTGTATATACTTTAATTATTATATTATCTTACTGATAGCTGTATATGCTATAATTAGTACATTATCTTACTGATAGCTGTATATGCTATAATTAGTACATTATCTTACTGATAGCTGTATATACTATAATTATTGCATTATCTTACTGATAGCTGTATATGCTATAATTAGTACATTATCTTACTGATAGCTGTATATACTATAATTATTGCATTATCTTACTGATAGCTGTATATACTTTAATTATTATATTATCTTACTGATAGCTGTATATGCTATAATTAGTACATTATCTTACTGATAGCTGTATATACTTTAATTATTATATTATCTTACTGATAGCTGTATATACTATAATTATTGCATTATCTTACTGATAGCTGTATATGCTATAATTAGTACATTATCTTACTGATAGCTGTATATACTATAATTATTGCATGATCTTACTGATAGCTGTATATGCTATAATTAGTACATTATCTTACTGATAGCTGTATATACTATAATTATTGCATTATCTTACTGATAGCTGTATATACTTTAATTATTATATTATCTTACTGATAGCTGTATATGCTATAATTAGTACATTATCTTACTGATAGCTGTATATACTATAATTTGTACATTATCTTACTGATATCTGTATATACTTTAATTATTATATGATCTTACTGATAGCTGCATACTATATACTATTCTGTTTACTCTCTTACCTGTGCCCAGGTGTAGTACATCATACTGTCCATCCGCAGCGTCCACCCTGTCCACCACTAACTTTCTCAGGGTGTAGGATACGTTGACCAGGGTAAAGACCGGGCGGCGGGTGACCGGTAGGATGGGTTCCCACATCAGATGATGACCCCTCATGAAACTCACTACGTCATCAGGGAAGTCACGGGTAGACTTGTGGAGGGGGTCGTAGGTCACACTGGGACACTGGGGAGGAGGATATACAGAACACATCAAGTTGTTATATTATTTAGACTATGTGATATCATTTATTAAAGGGGCAAATTGCAGTTTCTACATCCATTTTTTAAAACTTAGTAGTTAATGATACACTATATATACCAAAATACGTGGACACCCCTTCAAATGAGTGGATTCGGCTATTTCAGCAACACCCGTTGCTGACAGGTAGTATAGAAATCGAGCACACAGCGGGGGGTGGGGTGGGGTGCTCAGCATGCCACTTCAGACAGAGCACTAAAACATAGTAAACATGAAGTCTTTGGCTGACAAGGTACAGCTTTCCCAGGAGAACTCATAGCCGAGGTGTTACGACAACCAGCCAGCAGTTAGTTCCCAACAGCTCTATCATCTTAATTTAATCAACACATGTTGTCTGTCTGACTGCCTGCCTGCCTGCCTGCCTGTCTGTCTGTCTGTCTGTCTGTCTGTCTGTCTGTCTGTCTGTCTGTCTGTCTGTCTGTCTGTCTGTCTGTCTGTCTGTCTGTCTGTCTGTCTGTCTGTCTGTCTGTCTGTCTGTCTGTCTGTCTGTCTGTCTGCCTGCCTGCCTGCCTGCCTGCCTGCCTGCCTGCCTGCCTGCCTGCCTGCCTGCCTGCCTGCCTGTCCTGTCTGTCTGTCTGTCTGTCTGTCTGTCTGTCTGTCTGTCTGTCTGTCTGTCTGTCTGCCACTACTTCCCTATCTATCTATTCATCCGTCCGTCTGTCTGTCACTTCCTTAAACAAACCCTCAGACAGTCCCTACTGAGAACTCACAGTGCCAGGTCGTGGATATGGGATCCTCCCCTTGTACTCCACCCAGCGGTAGTCGGGCCCTTCCTTGTGGGCGAACGGACCGTTGAAGGCTGCCCTGATAGAGGCCATGGAGTAGACACACACTGCTGACCCTCTGAAGACAGAACTAAGGGAGAGAAGAGACAGAGGGGGGGGGGGAGTAGAGAGGAAGGAGAGGAGGGTGGAGAAGAGACAGAGAGGAGAGAGGAGGGTGGAGAAGAGACAGAAGGAGAGGAGGGTGGAGAAGAGACAGAGAGGAGAGAGGAGGGTGGAGAAGAGACAGAGAGGAGAGAGGAAGTTGGAGTAGAGAGAGAGAGGAGGGTGGAGAAGAGACAGAGAGGAGGGTGGAGAAGAGACAGAGAGGAGAGAGGAGGGTGGAGAAGAGACAGAGAGGAGGGTGGAGAAGAGACAGAGAGGAGAGAGGAGGGTGGAGAAGAGACAGAGAGGAGGGTGGAGAAGAGACAGAGAGGAGAGAGGAGGGTGGAGAAGAGACAGAGAGGAGGGTGAAGAAGAGACAGAGAGGAGAGAGGAGGGTGGAGAAGAGACAGAGAGGAGAGAGGAGGGTGGAGAAGGGAGGAGAGAGGAGGGTGGAGAAGAGACAGAGTTGAGAGAGAGGAGGGTGGAGAAAAGAGAGAGAGAGAGGAGGTTGGAGAAGAGAGAGGGGAGAGAGGAGGGTGGAGAAGAGAGAGAAAGAGGAGGGTGGAGAAGAGAAGGAGGCGAGAGGAGGTTGGAGAAGGGAAGTGAGGGAAGTTAACGTGGATCCGGTGGGTTACAATATCACAACCAGCTGAGTCTCTACAACCGTGACCCCTGTATAACCCCTGACCCCTGGGGGTCACTGCAGCACTGGGAAGGTGTGTGCACATACTGGTGGTGGGAGTGTAGGAAGAGGAAAACAAACCATTTAACATCCTCTCAACTTTCTATTGTCTTTTCTGGTGTTTCTCACTGAGAAGATGAACAGCTGGTTCTGAGTGTACTTTTCTACTCAGACCAAATATTCAGTTATCGAATCATTTAACACATTTGTCTAATTCAACCATACTCTTGAATCATAATCTCGTCGTGTTTTGTTGGGTTTAAAAGCCCAAACTCACCTGGAGGTGGAGAACACTCCATAGATGATGGGGTTCTGGGAGTCTTTGGTCTCCAGCATGAAGACGTCCTCTGAAACACACACACACAGTGGGGAAACAGAAATCATTGAAACCGAGATCGTCGAAACTGAGATCGTCGAAACTGAGATCGTCGAAACTGAGATCATGGAAACAGAGATCGTTGAAACCGAGATCGTCGAAACTGAGATCGTCGAAACTGAGATCGTCGAAACTGAGATCATGGAAACAGAGATCGTTGAAACCGAGATCGTCGAAACGGAGATCGTCGAAACTGAGATCATTGAAAAAATTAAGACCTTATTAGGCAAACATAACGATGTATACTCCTTTCAAGGTTATGGTACCAGTAGTCATGGGTAATTATACTGAAATGTTGGCAATCAAAATTAGAAAGAGAAACCTTGCAGCCTAACAGAGTGCACTCATTTGTTGGTACATTAAACATCAACTCAGCCGGGCAGTGTGTCAATTAGAAACATACCTAGCTCATCAAATTGTGTGTCCAGTCCAGCTGGTCCTGGTACAGAACACACCAGACGGGCCTTGAGGAACGTACTCCAACGGTTAATCAGACTCCTCTTCCCTCCGACGTCATTCTAACGGGACACACAGAGGAGGAGATCGGACATGAAACCAACATCTACATCACTTTCAATTAGGTGCTTTTAGTCTCGCTAATATCAGTCAAGTCAGTCACTGTAGGCTCTGTTACTGTAGGATCTATTACTGTAGGCTCTGTTACTGTAGGATCTATTACTGTAGGATCTATTACTGTAGGATCTATTACTTTAGGCTCTGGTGTTACTGTAGGATATATTACTGTAGGCTCTGTTACTCTAGGATCTGCTGTTACTGTAGGGTAGGATCTATTACTGTAGGATCTATTACTGTAGGATCTATTACTGTAGGCTCTGGTGTTACTGTAGGATCTATTACTGTAGGATCTATTACTGTAGGATCTATTACTGTAGGCTCTGGTGTTATTGTAGGATCTATTACTGTAGGCTCTGGTGTTACTGTAGGATCTATTACTGTAGTATCTATCTATCTATTATCTATTATCTACATCACTTTCAATTAGGTGCTTTTAGTCTCGCTAATATCAGTCAAGTCAGTCACTGTAGGCTCTGTTACTGTAGGATCTATTACTGTAGGATCTATTACTGTAGGATCTATTACTGTAGGCTCTATTACTGTAGGATCTATTACTGTAGGATCTATTACTGTAGGATCTATTACTGTAGGATCTATTACTGTAGGCTCTGGTGTTACTGTAGGATCTATTACTGTAGGCTCTGTTACTGTAGGATCTATTACTGTAGGATCTATTACTGTAGGATCTATTACTGTAGGCTCTATTACTGTAGGATCTATTACTGTAGGATCTATTACTGTAGGATCTATTACTGTAGGATCTATTACTGTAGGCTCTGGTGTTACTGTAGGATCTATTACTGTAGGCTCTGTTACTCTAGGATCTGCTGTTACTGTAGGATCTATTACTGTAGGATCTATTACTGTAGGATCTATTACTGTAGGCTCTGGTGTTACTGTAGGATCTATTACTGTAATATATATTACCGTAGGATCTATTACTGTAGGATCTATTACTGTAGGATCTATTACTGTAGGATCTGCTGTTACTGTAGGATATATTACTGTAGTATCTATTACTGTAGGATCTGTTACTGTAGGATCTATTACTGTATGATCTATTACTGTAGGATCTATTACTGTAGGATCTATTACTGTTGGATCTATTACTGTAGGATCTATTACTGTAGGCTCTGCTGTTACTGTAGGATCTGTTACTGTAGGATATATTACTGTAGGATCTATTACTGTAGGCTCTGCTGTTACTGTAGGATCTATTACTGTAGGATATATTACTGTAGGATCTATTACTGTAGGATCTGCTGTTACTGTAGGATCTGTTACTGTAGGATATATTACTGTAGGATCTATTACTGTAGGCTCTGGTGTTACTGTAGGATCTATTACTGTAGGATATGCTGTTACTGTAGGATATATTACTGTAGGATCTGATGTTACTGTAGGATCTATTACTGTAGGATCTATTACTGTAGGATATATTACTGTTGGATCTATTACTGTAGGATATATTACTGTTGGATCTATTATTGTAGGCTCTGGTGTTACTGTAGGATCTGCTGTTACTGTAGGATCTATTACTGCAGGATCTATTACTGTAGGATCTTCTGTTAAGCCCTTTGTGATAATATTGTAGCGAATTCGGGAGGGGGGGGGGGGTAGCCCCAACCGTTACGCCAAGAGGTCTGAAAACTCAAGGTGAGGTGGTTAGGTGTTGGGCTAAAGTTGCTACAGTATCTGGCCTCCAGATGGTCATATCATCCCCCTCACCTTGCAGACGCGTGCCACTCTGTTGTAAACCCTCTTGTCCCACTGGCTGGACTCTACAGCTGTCTCCTTGAAGAAGATATAGACTTTGTCATCGTCCACACTGTGTGTGTCTGGGATAGAGAAGGAACCCACAAACTCTGGCTCTGCGTGGACGGAAACAAATTATATCACGATGAGGACGTAAACTTCTACTCATTAGCTCACTGCATTCTTGGAGGTTTGTTTTCTCAGTGTGTATATAGTGCTGGTTGCTGCTGTACGCAGAGGTACGGAATATAGCTGTCTCACCATTGAGCCAGTGGTCCTGGTAGGCCTCAGTGCGTATATAGTGTTGTTTGCTGCTGTGCACAGAGGTACGGAATATAGCTGTGTTGGTGCCCATGTAATCCACGGATGTCCCGGCATACAAATCTCCATCTAGAGGTGAAATAGGGAAGGGGTTGATGTATGAAAACACAAATACATAAACTCATTAAAGAAACGTCCTCTGACTGTCAACTGCGTTTATTTTCAAAAAACTTAACGTGTAAATATTTGTATGAACATAACAAGATTTAACAACTGAGACATAAACTGAACAAGTTCCACAGACATGTGACTAACAGAAATGGAATAATGTGTCCCTGAACAAAGACGGTCAAAATCAAAAGTAACAGTCAGTATCTGATGTGGCCACCAGCTGCATTAAGTACTGCAGTGCATCTCCTCATTTTACATTTACATTTAAGTCATTTAGCAGACGCTCTTATCCAGAGCGACTTACAAATTGGTGCATTCACCTTATGACATCCAGTGGAACAGTCACTTTACAATAGTGCATCTAAATCTTAAAGGGGGGGGGGGGTGAGAGGGATACTTATCCTATCCTAGGTATTCCTTAAAGAGGTGGGGTTTCAGGTGTCTCCGGAAGGTGGTGATTGACTCCGCTGTCCTGGCGTCGTGAGGGAGTTTGTTCCACCATTGGGGGGGCCAGAGCAGCGAACAGTTTTGACTGGGCTGAGCGGGAGCTGTACTTCCTCAGTGGTAGGGAGGCGAGCAGGCCAGAGGTGGATGAACGCAGTGCCCTTGTTTGGGTGTAGGGCCTGATCAGAGCCTGGAGGTACTGAGGTGCCGTTCCCCTCACAGCTCCGTAGGCAAGCACCATGGTCTTGTAGCGGATGCGAGCTTCAACTGGAAGCCAGTGGAGAGAACGGAGGAGCGGGGTGACGTGAGAGAACTTGGGAAGGTTGAACACCAGACGGGCTGCGGCGTTCTGGATGAGTTGAAGGGGTTTAATGGCACAGGCAGGGAGCCCAGCCAACAGCGAGTTGCAGTAATCCAGACGGGAGATGACAAGTGCCTGGATTAGGACCTGCGCCGCTTCCTGTGTGAGGCAGGGTCGTACTCTGCGGATGTTGTAGAGCATGAACCTACAGGAACGGGCCACCGCCTTGATGTTGGTTGAGAACGACAGGGTGTTGTCCAGGATCACGCCAAGGTTCTTAGCTCTCTGGGAGAAGGGCACAATGGAGTCAACCGTGATGGCGAGATCATGGAACGGGCAGTCCTTCCCCGGGAGGAAGAGCAGCTCCGTCTTGCCGAGGTTCAGCTTGAGGTGGTGATCCGTCATCCACACTGATATGTCTGCCAGACATGCAGAGATGCGATTCGCCACCTGGTCATCAGAAGGGGGAAAGGAGAAGATTAATTGTGTGTCGTCTGCATAGCAATGATAGGAGAGACCATGTGAGGTTATGACAGAGCCAAGTGACTTGGTGTATAGCGAGAATAGGAGAGGGCCTAGAACAGAGCCCTGGGGGACACCAGTGGTGAGAGCGCGTGGTGAGGAGACAGATTCTCGCCACGCCACCTGGTAGGAGCGACCTGTCAGGTAGGACGCAATCCAAGCGTGGGCCGCGCCGGAGATGCCCAACTCGGAGAGGGTGGAGAGGAGGATCTGATGGTTCACAGTATCGAAGGCAGCCGATAGGTCTAGAAGGATGAGAGCAGAGGAGAGAGGTTAGCTTTAGCAGTGCGGAGCGCCTCCGTGATACAGAGGAGAGCAGTCTCAGTTGAATGACTAGTCTTGAAACCTGACTGATTTGGATCAAGAAGGTCAATCAGAGAGAGATAGCGGGAGAGCTGGCCAAGGACGGCACGTTCAAGAGTTTTGGAGAGAAAAGAAAGAAGGGATACTGGTCTGTAATTGTTGACATCGGAGGGATCGAGTGTAGGTTTTTTCAGAAGGGGTGCAACTCTCGCTCTCTTGAAGACGGAAGGGACGTAGCCAGCGGTCAGGGATGAGTTGATGAGCGAGGTGAGGTAAGGGAGATGGTCTCCGGAAATGGTCTGGAGAAGAGAGGAGGGGATAGGGTCAAGCGGGCAGGTTGTTGGGCGGCCGGCCGTCACAAGATGCGAGATTTCATCTGGAGAGAGAGGGGAGAAAGAGGTCAGAGCACAGGGTAGGGCAGTGTGAGCAGAACCAGCGGTGTTGTTTGACTTAGCAAACGGGGGATCGGATGTCGTCAACCTTCTTTTCAAAATGGTTGACGAAGTCATCTGCAGAGAGGGAGGAGGGGGGGGAGGGGGAGGAGGATTCAGGAGGGAGGAGAAGGTGGCAAAGAGCTTCCTAGGGTTAGAGGCAGATGCTTGGAATTTAGCGTGGTAGAAAGTGACTTTAGCAGCAGAGACAGAGGAGGAAAATGTAGAGAGGAGGGAGTGAAAGGATGCCAGGTCCGCAGGGAGGTGAGTTTTCCTCCATTTCCGCTCGGCTGCCCGGAGCCCTGTTCTGTGAGCTCGCAATGAGTCATCGAGCCACGGAGCGGGAGGGGAGGACCAAGCCGGCCTGGAGGATAGGGGACATAGAGAGTCAAAGGATGCAGAGAGGGAGGAGAGGAGGGTTGAGGAGGCAGAATCAGGAGATAGTTTGGAGAAGGTTTGAGTGGAGGGAAGAGATGATAGGATGGAAGAGGAGAGAGTAGCGGGGGAGAGAGAGCGAAGGTTGGGACGGCGCGATACCATCCGAGTAGGGGCAGTGTGGGAGGTGTTGGATGAGAGCGAGAGGGAAAAGGATACAAGGTAGTGGTCGGAGACTTGGAGGGGAGATGCAATGAGGTTAGTGGAAGAACAGCATCTAGTAAAGATGAGGTTGAGCGTATTGCCTGCCTTGTGAGTAGGGGGGGAAGGTGAGAGGGTGAGGTCAAAAGAGGAGAGGAGTGGAAAGAAGGAGGCAGAGAGGAAAGAGTCAAAGGTAGACGTGGGGAGGTTAAAGTCGCCCAGAACTGTGAGAGGTGATCCGTCCTCAGGAAAGGAGCTTATCAAGGCATCAAGCTCATTGATGAACTCTCCGAGGGAACCTGGAGGGCGATAAATGATAAGGATGTTAAGCTTGAAAGGGCTGGTAACTGTGGCAGCATGGAATTCAAAGGAGGCGATAGACAGATGGGTAAGGGGAGAAAGAGAGAATGACCACTTGGGAGAGATGAGGATCCCGGTGCCACCACCCCGCTGACCAGAAGCTCTTGGGGTGTGCGAGAACACGTGGGCGGACGAAGAGAGAGCAGTAGGAGTAGCAGTGTTGTCTGTGGTGATCCATGTTTCCGTCAGTGCCAAGAAGTCGAGGGACTGGAGGGAGGCATAGGCTGAGATGAACTCTGCCTTGTTGACCGCAGATTGGCAGTTCCAGAGGCTACCGGAGACCTGGAACTCCACGTGGGTCGTGCGCGCTGGGACCACCAGATTAGGGTGGCCGCGGCCACGCGGTGTGGAGCGTTTGTATGGTCTGTGCAGAGAGGAGAGAACAGGGATAAACAGACACATAGTTGACAGGTTACAGAAGAGGCTACGCTAATGCAAAGGAGATTGGAATGACAAGTGGACTACACGTCTCGAATGTTCAGAAAGTTAAGCTACGTAGCAAGAATCTTATTGACTAAAATTATTAAAATGATACAGTACTGCTGAAGTAGGCTAGCTGGCAGTGGGTGCGTTGTTGACACTACACTAATCAAGTCGTTCCGTTGAGTGCAGTCCACTCCTCATGGACTGCACCAGATTAGCCAGTTCTTGCTGTGAGATGTTACCCCACTCTTCCACCAAGGCACCAGCAAGTTCCCGGACATTTCTGGGTGGAATGTCCCTAGCTCTCACCCTCCGATCTAACAGGTCCCAGACGTGCTCAATGGGATTGAGATCAGGGCTCTTCGCTGACCATGGCAGAACACTGACATTTATGTCTTGCAGGAAATCACGCACAGAACGAGCAGTATGGCTGGTGGTATTGTCATGCTGGAGGGTCATGTCAGGATGAGCCTGCAGGAAGCAGGATACCCTGAGCGAATCCGACCATCACCCCTGGTGAGACAAAACCGCGACTCATCAGAGAAGAGCACTTTTTGTCAGTCCTGTCTGGTCCATCAACGGTGCGTTTGTGTTCATAGGCAACGTCGTTGCCGGTGATGTCTGGTGAGGACCTGCCTTACAACAGGCCTACAAGCCCTCAGTCCAGCCTCTCTCAGCCTATTACGGACAGTCTGAGCACTGATGGAGGGATTGTGCATTCCAGGTGTAACTCGGCATTTGCTGTTGCCATCCTGTACCTGTCCGCAGGTGTGATGTTCGGATGTACCGATACTGTGCAGGTGCTGTTAAATGTGGTCTGCCACTGTGAGGACAATCAGCCGCCCGTCCTGTCTCCCTGTAGTGCTGTCTTCGGCGTCTCACAGTACAGACATTGCAATTTATTGCCCTGGCTACATCTGCAGTCCTCATGCCTCCTTGCAGCATTCCTAAGGCACATTCACGCAGATGAGCAGGAACCCTGGGCATCTTTCTTTTGGTGTTTTTCAGAGTCAGTAGAAAGGCCTCTTTAGTGTCATAAGTTTTCATAACTGTGACCTTAATTTCCTACCATCTCCAAGCTGTTAGTGTCTTAACGACCGTTGTTCCACAGGTGCATGTTCGTTAATTGTTTATGATTCATTGAACAAGCATGGGAAACAGTGTTTAAACCCTTTACAATGCAGTTATTTGGATTTTGTACGAAATATCTTTGAAAGACAGGGTCCTGAAAAAGGGACGTTTCTTTTTTGCTGAGTTTATCTCTGTTACATCTTTATAGTGTATTTTTCATAACTGAAGTAAATGGCTGAACACAGCGATCAGTCTGGTTTACGAGGCTAAGAGTAATTAGGGTTGGTTTCATTATTTCTGAAACTATTACCTCAGCACTCAGTGTGCAGTTATAACCTAACGCAACAGACAAACATGTTCAAAATATATTGTTATGAAATATATTGTCTGTCATATATTTATAATAGTGTATTGTTTATATACTGGTAAATATATTGTAACGGCGTTCTTCGTTTGTCGAAAGAGAGTCGGACCGAAATGCAGCGTAGTGGTTACTCATGTCTTTAATGAAGGAAGAGCGATACATGAAATAACTATTACTAAAGCAAAACAACAAACGGAACGTGAAACCTAATACAGCCTATCTGGTGAAACTACACAGAGACAGGAACAATCACCCACGAAATACACAGTGAAACCCCGTCTACCTAAATATGGTTCCCAATCAGAGACAACGAGAATCTGACTCTGACTCAGGCAGCCAAACCTATGCTACACCCCTACTCAGCCGCAATCCAAATGCCTACAAAAACCCCAATAAGACAACATATAAACCCATGTCACACCCTGGCCTGACCAAATATATAACGAAAACACAAAATACAATGACCAAGGCGTGACACATATGGCCTGTGTGAGTATAGAATTCAGCTGATGGATCTTGCGTCACCATTCTAGAAAAGCACAGACTAGCCTGTATTTACGAACCATGTGTTTTATGTACTGAGGTCCGCTGGGATTCACGTCCACTTCAAAACTACATGATGACAACTAAATCATGTTGTTCACTTGTTCCCTTCCCGGTTCCCTTCCTGGTCACACTATTTCTGAAGAGTCTCACAATTGTTCTCGAGACTGGTAGGGTGGGTTTGATTCCTGCATGAGCAACATGTATACCGAATATACCCTTACAACAACAAAAAGAAAACATGAAAAAAATCACGTGGAAAAAACGGTGGTTGTCGGACACGTGTATGAACAAATTGCATGAAGAAAAAAATTAATCACGTGAAAGAAAAATAAGAAACATCTGTCACATGACTCAGACACATGTGACATTTGACATTTGACAGGTGATATTCTAAGTTTCACGTGTGCTTAAGTAAACGACGTCTTGACCAAGAGGGTCAACACTGGTGACCATTAGACCAAGAGGGTCAACACTGGTGACCCTTAGACCAAGAGGGTCAACACTGGTGACCATTAGACCAAGAGGGTCAACACTGGTGACCATTAGACCAAGAGGGTCAACACTGGTGACCATTAGACCAAGAGGGTCAACACTGGTGACCATTAGACCAAGAGGATCAACACTGGTGACCATTAGACCAAGAGGGTCAACACTGGTGACCATTAGACCAAGAGGGTCAACACTGGTGACCATTAGACCAAGAGGGTCAACACTGGTGACCATCAGACCAAGAGGGTCAACACTGGTGACCATTAGACCAAGAGGGTCAACACTGGTGACCATTAGACCAAGAGGGTCAACACTGGTGACCATTAGACCAAGAGGGTCAACACTGGTGACCATTAGACCAAGAGGGTCAACACTGGTGACCATTAGACCAAGAGGGTCAACACTGGTGACCATTAGACCAAGAGGGTCAACACTGGTGACCATTAGACCAAGAGGGTCAACACTGGTGACCATTAGACCAAGAGGGTCAACACTGGTGACCCTTAGACCAAGAGGGTCAACACTGGTTTCAATGTCAGAATATTGACTGTTCAAAATAGGTCTGTCAAATGTTTTAAAAAGTGTTGTCGATATAATCTCAGGATATGTTGTGAGTAATCGTGAATAATCGCAGATTAAGAATTTTATGAAGTTGAGCTGTAATTGAGCTGAAATTGAGCTGTAATTTATTTTGTCCAAAGTAACAGTTGGTTTAAATATGGTTTCACGTGTGAAATGTACGATCAACATGTGAAACTGCAAATGTCATGTTTTTTTGTGTGTTTGTTGTAAAGGTACAGCATGTGTCACAGTCAGCGTTGACAGTTGTGGAAGCCATTTTGGATTTAAGGGGTCTCTATTTCATGGCCATATTTTACTATATCACATGTATGACTTACCGGTGAGCCTGGCGGTGAAGGGCTCCCGTGGACTAAAGGGACATTTCCCCCGGCCAGACTCCACAGCATGGCTCAGCAGGCGGAACGATGGCTCCTAGGACACACAGAGAACCGTCTCAACCTCCACAGTAACATTTATTAAGCCTCCTCAACATCAGAGAACCGCCCCCCCCCAGAAGAGGAAACTGCGTCTCTCTCTCTCTCTCTCTCTCTCTCTCTCTCTCTGGGATCCATTCAAGGCAACAAAAGACAGATGACAAGTCAGAGTTTAGTTTAGTAAGAGAGAGTGGAACAGAGCCTCTCTCCATCCGTCCACCTTCTCACCTCAATACTGCGTCCCAGGTCTATGTAGGTGCATTGTGGATGGTAGGCCCCGGTGCCACAGACGTACACATGAGTCTTATTGAAGGGCTGGAGGAGACGCACATAGTTGGCGCAGTCAGTCTGAAACAATACACAATATTAGGATTTACACTCACTGTAAAGATGACAAACATACACATATACATTACAGCCATAGTTAACAGAGTTGAAACATGATCATTCTAAAACCTGTACTGGTTCTTCAACCTGATTAAGACTTTGCTATCTTTCCAAAGAATTTGCCTTTATTAAAGGCCAATTATTTATGATGAAATCAACTAAGAATATATTGAACATTGTCAGAGTAGAATCACTTGACAACTCTGGTTGTAGGTTGAATGGGTCACACCTTGATCACAGCTGCCTCATCTGGCCTAAAATATAACACAGCATCCTGGCCTAAAATATAACACAGCATCATCTGGACTAGAATATAACACAGCATCATCTGGACTAGAATATAACACAGCATCATGGCCTAAAATATAACACAGCATCATGGCCTAAAATATAACACAGCATCATCTGGACTAAAATATAACACAGCATCATCTGGACTAGAATATAACACAGCATCATCTGGACTAGAATATAACACAGCATCGTGGCCTAAAATATAACACAGTTACATCTGGCCTAAAATATAACACAGCATCATCTGGACTAGAATATAACACAGCATCATGGCCTATAATATAACACAGCATCATCTGGCCTAAAATATAACACAGCATCATGGCCTAAAATATAACACAGCATCATCTGGACTAGAATGGTCCAAACACACCAAGACAGTCGTGAAGAGGGCACAACAAAACCTATTCCACCTCAGGAAACTAAAACGATTTGGCATGGGTCCTGAGATCCTAAAAACGTTCTACAGCTGCACCATCGAGAGCATCCTGACGGGTTGCATCACTGCCTGGTATGGCAATTGCTCGGCCTCCGACCGCAAGGCACTGCAGAGGGTAGTGCGGACGGCCCAGTACATCACTGGGGAAAAGCTGCCTGCCATCCAGGACCTCTACACCAGGCGGTGTCAGAGGAAGGCCCTAAAAATTATCAAAGAACCCAGCCAACCCAGTCACAGACTGTTCTCTCTACTACCGCATGGCAAGCGGTACCGGAGTACCAAGTCTAGGACAAAAAGGCTTCTCAACAGTTTTTACCCCCCTGCCATAAGACGTCTACAGCCTGACTCGTACGTTCTGTAAATCCAACGTCTGGCACCACACACAGGACGCCTCTGCAATGCAGATTTTGGAAATGAATGTACTTCTGGTGCGCCCCAAAACAATGCAAACGACGCTGTCGGTGTAATTGTGGTCGTTAATGCAAATGAGATGCCAGTCAGGTCGTATACACGGAGTCGTTGACAACCCACCCGTCTCCCGAGAGTCTCGTAAACCTAAAAACAAATCCACAAATAAAACAAAAAATAAAGTTTCCTCAAACTTTAGGCCTTTGTTTCAATGACACACTATGATGGGTGCTTGGCCTTGTCCAAAATGACACACTATGATGGGTGCTTGGCCTTGTCCAAAATGACACACTATGATGGGTGCTTGGCCTTGTCCAAAATGACATACTATGATGGGTGCTTGGCCTCGTCCAAAATGACACACTATGATGGGTGCTTGGCCTCGTCCAAAATGACACACTATGATGGGTGCTTGGCCTCGTCCAAAATGACACGCTATGATGGGTGCTTGGCCTCGTCCAAAATGACACCTATGAAAATGACACACTATGATGGGTGCTTGGCCTCGTCCAAAATGACACACTATGATGGGTGCTTGGCCTCGTCCAAAATGACACGCTATGAAGGGTGCTTGGCCTCGTCCAAAATGACACACTATGAATGGGTGCTTGGCCTCGTCCAAAATGACACACTATGAAGGGTGCTTGGCCTCGTCCAAAATGACACACTATGATGGGTGCTTGGCCTCGTCCAAAATGACACACTATGAAGGGTGCTTGGCCTCGTCCAAAATGACACGCTATGAAGGGTGCTTGGCCTCGTCCAAAATGACACGCTATGAAGGGTGCTTGGCCTCGTCCAAAATGACACGCTATGAGTGTGCCTGTGTTCTCCATTCTAG
>NC_060190.1:76621514-76646514 GCF_021184085.1 Oncorhynchus gorbuscha | reverse complement strand
CTAGAGACAGGAGTCTAGAGACAGGAGTCTAGAGACAGGAGTCTACAGACAGGAGTCTACAGACAGGAGTCTAGAGACAGGAGTCTAGAGACAGGAGTCTAGACAGGAGACAAGAGACAGGAGACAAGAGACAGGAGACAGGAGTCTAGAGACAGGAGTCTACAGACAGGAGTCTAGAGACAGGAGACAAGAGACAGGAGTCTAGAGACAGGAGTCTAGAGACAGGAGTCTACAGACTGGAGTCTAGAGACAGGAGTCTAGAGACAGGAGACAAGAGACTGGAGTCTAGAGACAGGAGTCTAGAGACAGGAGTCTAGAGACAGGAGTCTAGAGACAGGACACAAGTCTAGAGACAAGAGACAGGAGACAAGAGTCTAGAGACAGGAGACAAGAGACAGGAGTCTAGAGACAGGAGTCTAGAGACAGGAGACAAGAGACAGGAGACAAGAGTCTAGAGACAGGAGACAAGAGACAGGAGTCTAGAGACAGGAGACAAGAGACAGGAGACAAGAGTCTAGAGACAGGAGACGAGTCTAGAGACAGGAGACAAGAGTCAGTAGACAAGAGTCTAGAGACAGGAGACAAGTCTAGAGACAGGAGACAAGAGACAGGAGACAAGAGTCTACAGACAGGAGTCTAGAGACAGGAGTCTAGAGACAGGAGACAAGAGTCTAGAGACAGGAGTCTAGAGACAGGAGACAAGAGTCTAGAGACAGGAGACAAGAGACAGGAGACAAGTCTAGAGACAGGAGTCTAGAGACAGGAGTCTAGAGACAGGAGTCTAGAGTCTAGAGACAGGAGTCTAGAGACAGGAGACAAGAGACAGGAGACAAGAGACAGGAGTCTAGAGACAGGAGTCTAGAGACAGGAGTCTAGAGACAGGAGACAAGAGTCTAGAGACAGGAGTCTAGAGACAGGAGTCTAGAGACAGGAGTCTAGAGACAGGAGACAAGAGACAGGAGACAAGAGTCTAAAGACAGGAGACAAGAGTCTAGAGACAGGAGTCTAGAGACAGGAGTCTAGAGACAGGAGTCTAGAGACAGGAGACAAGAGACAGGAGACAAGAGTCTAGAGACAGGAGTCTAGAGACAGGAGACAGGAGTCTAGAGACAGGAGTCTAGAGACAGGAGTCTAGAGACAGGAGACAGGAGACAGGAGACAGGAGTCTAGAGACAGGAGACAAGAGTCTAGAGACAGGAGTCTAGAGACAGGAGACAAGTCTAGAGACAGGAGTCTAGAGACAGGAGACAGGAGTCTAGAGACAGTGTATATTTAGACGATATAATCTTTCTCGTTAATATATCCGTCATATTTTCCTCTGTTTCCTCTATTTCCTCTAGCAGAAATTTCAGAGCACCAAGACATGTCATCTTGTGAAACACACACACGTACACACACACGCACACATACACACACACACGCACATACACACACGTACGCACACACACACACATACGCACACAGACACGCACACACACTTCCTGCCAGCTGTTTGTTGTTTTCACAGGCAGAATGGTAGGACAGTGTGTTCTGACCAAGCAAAACATTGTGTGTGTTTGTATATGTGTGGAAATGTGTGTGTATGTGTGTGTGTGTGTGCGTGTGTATGCATGCGTGTGTGTGTGTATGTGTGCGTGTGTGTGTGTGTGTATGTGTGTATGTGTGCGTGTGTGTGTGCGTGCGTGTGTGTGTACGTGTGTGTACGTGTGATGAGTTATGGTTAGAGTTAAGATGGTGTTTAACTTCCTATAAAATAAACATTACTCTTCTTCTTGAACTTATACAGCCCATTGGTAGTATCCTAAATTACTCCCTATTCCAGATATAGTGCACTACTTCTGACCCGGGTCCATAGGGCTTTGGTCAAAAGTAGTGCACTACTTCTGACCCGGGTCCATAGGGCTTTGGTCAAAAGTAATGCACTATATATGGAGCAGGGTGCTATTTGGGATGCACAGCCACAGTCATGGTCTTTCGGCTCCGGAACTGTCGACCGCAGAGTATCAATAGGATGAGGTATATGATCAAATACAGGAATCCCCCTGGGGGGGGAAGAAGTCGAGTCTCAAAACTCATGATGAGGCATTAGTTTGATGCGTTTCTTCTCGGACTATTTGAAAACTGTGTTTGGTTTTTGCGCCTGTTTTTGTTCTCTACCTGGCAGTCAATAGGTTTGTTGAATGATTAACCAATGATAGACCAATGATTAACCAATGATAAACCAATGATAAACCAATGATAAACCAATGATAAACCAATGATAAACCAATGATAAACCAATGATAAACCGATGATTAACCAATGATAGACCAATGATAAACCGATGATTAGACCAATGATAAACCGATGATTAACCAATGATAGACCAATGATAAACCGATGATAAACCAATGATAAACCAATGATAAACCGATGATTAACCAATTATTAACCAATTATTAACCAATGATAGACCAATGATTAACCAATGATAGACCAATGATTAACCAATGATAGACCAATGATTAACCAATGATTAACCCCTTCATCAGTATGACCATCATTCACTTATTCTACGTGAGCAAAATGTGCTCCTAAGCAGTGAGCAGGTTTTACATACTCTCTGCTGATTACTTCTGATTGGTCAGTGCCCCGGGCCACAGGTTTGATTTTGTTTCAACTTTCAGTTTCAAATGTCAAGTCACTAAGAGGCTGAGGATTTAAAAGGGTCAGGGGTCATTTGGTCAAGGGAATTTGATTACTGCTTTCTATACAGGGTTGGGGAGGGTTTTGGAGGGTTGGAGAGGATTGTGGAGGGTTGGAGAGGATTGTGGAGGATTGGAGAGGGTTGTGGAGGGTTGGAGAGGATTGTGGAGGGTTGGAGAGGGTTGTGGAGTGTTGTGGAGGGTTGGAGAGGGTTGTGGAGGGTTGTGGAGGGTTGGAGAGGAATGTGGAGGGTTGGAGAGGGTTGTGGCGGGTTGTGGAGGGTTGTAGAGGATTGTGGAGGGTTGGAGAGGGCTGTGGAGGGTTAGAGAGGATTGTGGAGGGTTGGAGAGGGTTGTGGAGGGTTGTGGAGGGTTGGAGAGGATTGTGGAGGGTTGGAGAGGATTGTGGAGGGTTGAAGAGGATTGTGGACGGTTGGAGAGGGTTGTGGAGGGTTGTTGGTCTGACTTGACCATCTGAAAACATGTCATTCCTTCCAGGGACTTTAAGGCTACAGGTTAATGGGACAGACACACAGAGCCTTGTGTCAGCTACAGGAAGGTGGGAGTGACACACACACACACACACACACACACACACACACACACACACACACACACACACACACACACACACACACACACACACACACACACACACACACACACACACACACACACACACACACGAAACAGCAACAGCCCTCTCCGTTCTAGTGGGACAGCAGTGGTTAGATAAAAGGGTAGCAGGTGTATTTGTAGGTAGATGAATGAGTATGATGTTTTCAGTCCAGCTGATCTGTGTAATCAAGGAAACCCACCTTTGTGTCTATTTGTGTTTAGACTCCTGGCTTCTGTATCAGTGCAGAATATTACAGTGTAATAATATGACTGTAAGTAACATGGGCCTCGCCCCACAGCTGGAGCTGTCGTCGTCATGACACTAAACATTTACATTTACACAGGTCTGACACACTCCACTAGGAATGAGTTGGCAGGCCGGGCGGTCTCTAACCTCACCACACACACACACACACACACGCACACGCACACACGTTCAGCGGGCGATCTCCAACCTAATCAGCTCAAAGACTTTCTGAGCCACTGCACGCTATCGCCATAGAGACACGCGGAATTCCGCCGAGTTCCAAACACCTGGTAGCCACCTGACTGACTGACTCTCCCTCTTGTGGAAAGTTTCAGAAGGGGTTCAGCAAATTATTGACTGGAAATGACATTTCAAAGTTGAGGCAAACGTTGGTACTACTGGATACCTACTCAAGGGCCAGTACATCCTCTTTAAAACTCTAACAAAACCACAGGAAGCAAAGATCAACTTTAAAGTCTTTAGTGTTCTCTACTGATTCTTACCATGCTAGCTGGAGTAACCATGAGTTGACACATCAGTACTGAGGATCTCTATAAGACATAATCCAGAACAACCATGAAATGGACCTGAAGGGTCATGCGTGCCCACACTCTAAATCACACTCCATAACACTCCTTAATCTTAAGTGGGAATAACATTTGACAGTTTATATATATATATATATATATTTTTTTTTTTTTCTCCCAAGGTTAGACTGAAATTTAAAACACAGCCATATATATATATATATATATATATATCCACAAGGTAGTAAAACAACAACCGTAGGCGTTGTCCTTAGAGGAGATGGGAGTTGGATTTACACCTTAGAGGAGATGGGAGTTGGATTTACACCTTAGAGGAGATGGGAGTTGGATTTACACCTTAGAGGAGATGGGAGTTGGATTTACACCTTAGAGGAGATGGGAGTTGGATTTACACCTTAGAGGAGATGGGAGTTGGATTTACACCTTAGAGGAGATGGGAGTTGGATTTACACCTTAGAGGAGATGGGAGTTGGATTTACACCTTAGAGGAGATGGGAGTTGGATTTACACCTTAGAGGAGATGGGAGTTGGATCACACATGTTCTATATTTCTTATTTAAAATCCTTTTTCACCTTTATTTAACCAGGTTGAGAACAAGTTTCACATTTACAACTGAGACCTGACCAAGATAAAGCCAAACAGTACGACAAAAACAGCACAGAGTTACACATGGGATAAACAAACGTACAGTCAATAACACAACAGAAAAATCTGTATACAGTGTGTGCAAATGGAGTAAGGAAGTAAAGGCAATAAATAGGCCAATAGTGGAGAAGTAATTACAATTTAGACATTTACACTGGAGTGATATATGTGCAGACGAGGATGTGCAAGTAGAAATACTGCTGTGCAAAAGAGCAGAAAAAAAAAATATATATATATATTGTCATGAGGTAGGTAGGTAGTTGTTTGGATGGGCTATTTACAGATGGGCTGTGTACAGCTGCAGTGATCGGTTAGCTGCTCTGACAGCTGACGCTTAAAGGCTAGTGAGGGAGGTATAAGTCTCCAACTTCAGTGATTTTTTAAACAATTTGTTCCAGTCATTGGCAGCAGAGAACTGGAAGGAGAGGCGGCCAAACGAGGAATTGGCTTTGAGGGTGACCAGTGAAATATACCTGCTGGAGCACATGCTACGGGTGGGTGTTGCTATGGTGACCAGTGAACTGAGATGAGGCGGGGCTTTACCTAGCAAAGACTTATAGATGACCTGGAGCCAGAGGGTTTGGCGACGAATATGAAGCGAGGACCAGCCAACGAGAGCCTACAGCTCACAGTGGTGGGTAGTGTATGGGGCTTTGGTGACAAAACTAATGGCACCGTGATAGACTGCATCCAATTTGCTGAGTAGAGTGTTGGAGGCTATTTTGAAATTGACATCGCCGAAGTCAAAGATCGGTAGGATAGTCAGTTTTACGAGGGTATGTTTGGCAGCATGAGTGAAGGAGGCTTTGTTGCGAAATAGGAAGCCGATTCTAGATTTAATTTTGGATTGGAGATATTTAATGTGAGTCTAGAAGGAGAGTTTACAGTCTAACCAGACATTTAGGTGTTTGTAGTTGTCCCCATATTGTAAGTCAGAGCCGTCCAGAGTAGTGATGCTGGACGGGAGGGCAGGTGCGGGCAGCGATTGGTTGAAGACCATGAGTGTTGCATACAGAAGGAGAGTTGTATGGTGTTGAAACTCATTTGGAGGTTTGTTTACACGGTGTCCAAAGAAGGGCCAGAAGGATACGGAATGGTGTCGTCTGCGTAGAGGTGGATCAGAGACTCACCTCATAGAGGTAAACATACCAGACATACCCCGTTGCCCTCAGAGGTCATGGATTATAGTAAACCTCACGAACAGGAACAACCAGTTAGGTCACCCGCGATACAAGTCAATATTCGACGTCCATCCATGTCTGAGGACATTTTATTTTTACCTTTATTTTACTAGGCAAGTCAGTTAAGAACAAATTCTTATTTTCAATGACGGCCTAGGAAACAGTGGGTTAACTGCCTGTTCAGGGGCAGAACGACAGATGTGTACCTTGTCAGCTCGGGGATTTGAACTTGCAACCTTTCAGTTACTAGTCCAACGCTCTAACCACTAGGCTACCCTGCCGCCCCTGCAGACATCAGGAGATGACTTCGATACCGGCCACTAGGGGGCAACCGTGAGCGCTATTACCTTCAAGTAGGTTTGGGTTTTGTTTAGGGCCCTGTGGATGGGGATGTCTGACGGGCGTAAGCATCTGCCTTGGATCCCAAAGAATGCAAGTTTGAATCCAGCGATGTCATTTATAATAGCAGCCGAGACGAGAAGACTTGTCTAGGTGTCTGTTCACACAGTCTTGTGAATCACAGGAGACATGTCAATTCCTTAGTTAGAAAGGATATGGACTTTCTCAATAGGAATTCAAGTCTTAATTTGATTGGGATTTATAGGTGGAATTGACCCTAATTTTGAGCTCTGATGTTTTCCTGGTGCAGTGGAAAGAAGGATAGATTAACGCAACCATCCAATCTGGTTTCTACCCGAGCACTGTTTTCATAGTGGTAGCCAAGTCTTCCATTTCCATTTATTTGACTGTCAAAGATAGATCCAAGGTTAATAAAGTCACAATGTGTTCCATGTTAGAAACGGCAGGATCTTAATTTGACCAATTTCTCACAGCAGGAAAATAATCCTGCAGCAACAGAAAAATGTGAATTATTGTGTGGATTATAATGAATAGATTTTTTGTTGTTGTAGGGGTTGACATTTTTTTTGTTAGGGCAAATGAAGTCTGACATTTTAAAGTGGAAATTAAAAACCTTTATAAACCTCAAATTCACAATAAGTTTGCATTTCCTTCACCAGCAGGGAAATTTCCTGCACCAGCAGGGTATCAAATTAAGATCCTACATCTGTAACCAGCTCTAGAAGGAATTAAATGTGCTATTCAGAATGTAAGGCAGGCTGATATAGTTCAAGGACAATTCTAACAAGCCAAGAGGACAGTATAGTATAGACAACTGACTTCAGCTACTAACTCAAGCCAACCAAAGACAGAGACAAAGAACCATAGAATCCACAAAAGGAATCACATGAGTAACAAAGACAGAGACAAAGAACCATAGAATCCACAAAAGGAATCACATGAGTAACAAAGACAGAGACAAAGAACCAGAGAATCCACAAAAGGAACCACATGAGTAACAAAGACAGAGACAAAGAACCATAGAATCCACAAAAGGAATCACATGAGTAACAAAGACAGAGACAAAGAACCATAGAATCCACAAAAGGAATCACATGAGTAACAAAGACAGAGACAAAGAACCAGAGAATCCACAAAAGGAATCACATGAGTAACAAAGACAGAGACAAAGAACCATAGAATCCACAAAAGGAATCACATGAGTAACAAAGACAGAGACAAAGAACCAGAGAATCCACAAAAGGAATCACATGAGTAACAAAGACAGAGACAAAGAACCAAAACAACAAAAGGAATCACAACAACAAAACAGAGACAAAGTTTATGTTCCACAAAAGGAATCACATGAGTAACAAAGACAGAGACAAAGAACCAGAGAATCCACAAAAGGAATCCAGATGACACAGAGACAAAGAACCAGGAACTTGGAGGAATCACATGAGTAACAAAGACAGAGACAAAGAACCCTCAATCCACAAAAGGAATCATTCTGTTTCAAAGACTGAGACAAAGAACCAGAGAATCCACAAAAGGAACCACATGAGTAACAAAGACAGAGACAAAGAACCATAGAATCCACAAAAGAATCACATGAGTAACAAAGACAGAGACAAAGAACCATAGAATCCACAAAAGGAACCACAGAGTAACAAAGACAGAGACAAAGAACCAGAGAATCCACAAAAGGAATCACATGAGTAACAAAGACAGAGACAAAGAACAGAGAATCCACAAAAGGAATCACATGAGTAACAAAGACAGACAAAGAACCAGAGAATCCACAAAAGGAATCACATGAGTAACAAAGACAGAGACAAAGAACCAGAGAATCCACAAAAGACAGAGTAACAAAGACAGAGACAAAGAACAGAATCCACAAAAGAATCACAGAGTAACAAAGACAGAGACAAAGAACCATAGAATCCTCAAAAGGAATCTGTAACAAAGACAGAGACAAAGAACCAGAGAATCCACAAAAGGAATCACATGAGTAACAAAGACAGAGACAAAGAACCAGAGAATCCACAAAAGGAATCACATGAGTAACAAAGACAGAGACAAAGAACCAGAGAATCCACAAAAGGAATCACATGAGTAACAAAGACAGAGACAAAGAACCATAGAATCCACAAAAGGAATCATTGAGTAACAAAGACAGAGACAAAGAACCATAGAATTAAAAAGGAACCACAAGTAACAAAGACAGAGACAAAGAACAAGAATACAAAAGGAATCACATGATAACAAATACAGAAAAACAACCATGGAATTAAAAGGAAACATTACAAAGACAGAGACAAAGAACCATAGAATCCACAAAAAAACAGTAACAAAGACAGAGACAAAGAACCATAGAATCTAAAGGAACCACATGAGTAACAAAGACAGAGACAAAGAACCAGAGAATCCACAAAAGGAACCACATGAGTAACAAAATGAGACAAAGAACCAGAGAATAAAAAGGGTTACATTAACAAAGACAGAGACAAAGAACCAGAGAATCCACAAAAGGAACCACATGAGTAACAAAGACAGAGACAAAGAACCAGAGAATCCACAAAAGGAACCACATGAGTAACAAAGACAGAGACAAAGAACCATAGAATCCACAAAAGGAACCACATGAGTAACAAAGACAGAGACAAAGAACCATAGAATCCACAAAAGGAACCCATGAGTAACAAAGACAGAGACAAAGAACCATAGAATCCACAAAAGGAATCACATGAGTAACAAAGACAGAGACAAAGAACCAGAGAATCCACAAAAGGAATCACATGAGTAACAAAGACAGAGACAAAGAACCAGAGAATCCACAAAAGGAATCACATGAGTAACAAAGACAGAGACAAAGAACCAGAGAATCCACAAAAGGAATCACATGAGTAACAAATACAGAGCAAAAGAACCATGGAATCCACAAAAGGAACCACATGAGTAACAAAGACAGAGACAAAGAACCATAGAATCCACAAAAGGAACCACATGAGTAACAAAGACAGAGACAAAGAACCAGAGAATCCACAAAAGGAACCACATGAGTAACAAAGACAGAGACAAAGAACCATAGAATCCACCATGAGTAACAAAGACAGAGACAAAGAACCATTAATCAAAAAGGAACCACACGTTGAGTAACAAAGACAGAGACAAAGAACCAGAGAATCCACAAAAGGAACCACATTAACAAAGCAACAGCAAAACAACAACAACAAAACAACAACAACATGTATGTTTATGTTCTCTGCTAATTTTCCCTAGAGCTCAGTTCCCCCTGAAGATGACACTTGAGAGGAATGGAACTTGGAGTATTTCAGGAGGAAAGAAGAGGTTACCCTCAATACCCCCTCCTTCATTCTGTTTCTGTCTGTCTCCTGAAGAGATCCAAATAGAGGCTGTGAAGTAAAACGGACCTCCACAGACAGACTCCACAGACAGACTCCACAGACGGACTCCACAGACAGACTCCACAGACGGACTCCACAGACGGACTCCACAGACGGACTCCACAGACGGACTCCACAGACGGACTCCACAGACGGACTCCACAGACAGACTCCACAGACGGACTCCACAGACGGACTCCACAGACAGACTCCACAGACAGACTCCACAGACAGACTCAATTTTCCTCTGAATCTGTCTCACTGTATGGGAAACTCTCACGCCAGCTTCTTAGCCTAGTGGTTCTCTCTCTCTCTCTCTCTCTCTCAATTTCAATTCAATTCAATTCAATTCAAGGGCTTTATTGGCATGGGAGACATGTGTTAACATTGCCAAAGCAAGTGAGGTAGACAACATACAAAGTGAATATATAAAGTGAAAAACAACTAAAATTAACAGTAAACATTACACATACAGAAGTTTAAAAACAGTAAAGACATTACAAATGCCATATTATCTATATATATATATACAATGTACAAATATTTAAAGGACACAAGATAAAATGAATAAGCATAAATATGGGTTATATTTACAATGGTGTTTGTTCTTCACTGGTTGCCCTTTTCTCGTAGCAACAGGTCACAAATATTGCTGCTGTGATATCACACTGTGGAATTTCACCCAAAAGATAGCCTAGTCTCTCTCTCTCTCTCTCTCTGTCCCTCTCTCTCCTACTCTCTTTCCTCTCTCTCTCCTACTCTCTTTCTTTCTCTCTCTCCTTCTCTTTCCCCCCTAGTCTCTCTCCTACTCTTTCTTTCTAGAGGCGGCTTCTCTCTCCCTAGTGGTTCCTACTCTCTCTCGTAAAGGAAGAGAAGAGTAGAGTACGTTAGAGTGATGAACGTTCTGTACTACATATTTTTTCCTTTCCGCCACAGGTTTCCAAGACAACCATTAATCAAAATGGAAGACCACACAACGTTGGTGAAGACTGGTTGGTGCATTCATAGAATTAAATAGAACCTTGAGTTGTATCTCTATGGTAACATTCACCTTGTCAACACATGCAAAACGAATCTCAAATAATCACACGCCGTTTACGCACAGTATTCAGTATTTCAGCTGTAAATAGACTGAAGTAACCAGGTCTTTCTGCGCATCAAATGAATGATGTGCCCAACAGGGGGAAAAAGGCTAGGTTCCCACACATAGAATGTAGGGCAGGGTAGCCTAGTGGTTAGAGTGTAGAGGCGGCAGGTAGCCTAGTGGTTAGAGTGTAGAGGCGGCAGGGTAGCCTAGTGGTTAGAGTGTAGAGGAGGCAGGTTAGCCTAGTGGTTAGAGTGTAGAGGCAGGGTAGCCTAGTGGTTAGAGTGTAGAGGCGGCAGGGTAGCCTAGTGGTTAGAGTGTAGAGGAGGCAGGTAGAGGCGGCAGGGTAGCCTAGTGATTAGAGTGTAGAGGCGGCAGGTAGCCTAGTGGTTAGAGTGTAGAGGCAGGTAGCCTAGTGATTAGAGTGTAGGGGCGGCAGGTAGCCTAGTGGTTAGAGTGTAGAGGCAGGTAGCCTAGTGGTTAGAGTGTAGAGGTGGCAGGGTAGCCTAGTGGTTAGAGTGTAGAGGCAGGTAGCCTAGTGGTTAGAGTGTAGAGGCAGGTAGCCTAGTGGTTAGAGTGTAGAGGCGGCAGGTAGCCTAGTGGTTAGAGTGTAGAGGCAGGTAGCCTAGTGGTTAGAGTGTAGAGGCAGGTAGCCTAGTGGTTAGAGTGTAGGGGCGGCAGGTAGCCTAGTGGTTAGAGTGTAGAGGTGGCAGGGTAGCCTAGTGGTTAGAGTGTAGGGGCGGCAGGTAGCCTAGTGGTTAGAGTGTAGAGGCGGCAGGTAGCCTAGTGGTTAGAGTGTAGGGGCGGCAGGGTAGCCTAGTGGTTAGAGTGTAGGGGCGGCAGGGTAGCCTAGTGGTTAGAGTGTAGAGGTGGCAGGGTAGCCTAGTGGTTAGACTGTAGAGGTGGCAGGGTAGCCTAGTGGTTAGAGTGTAGGGGTGGCAGGGTAGCCTAGTGGTTAGAGCGTTGGACTAGTAACCGAAAGGTTGCAAGTTCAAATCCCCGAGCTGACAAGGTACAAATCTTTCGTTTTGCCCCTGAACAGGCAGTTAACCCACTGTTCCTAGATCAGTTAACCCACTGTTCCTAGACCAGTTAACCCCACTGTTCCTAGACCAGTTAACCCACTGTTCCTAGACCAGTTAACCCACTGTTCCTAGACCGTCATTGAAAATAAGAATTTGTTCTTAACTGACTTGCCTAGTTAAATAAATAAATAAAAAAATAAATAGCACACAGAATATTCCTTGTGTGAGGCCCGAGTGGAGGTGTTTGTTCATAAAGGGGAAATGCCTAAATAGTGACATCATTGGCTCTCACAGATGGAATTCTCATACACTATACAACCTACTATATCGAGAGATCAAAACAGAAATAACAGATGATGAAAAATGGTTTGATAATGATTGCAAAAATCTAACAAAGTCAGAAATATATCTAATCAAAAACACAGAGAACCAGACAACAAAAATATAGGCCTTCAATATGGGGAAACACTGAAGCAATACAAACACACCCTGAGAACAGAAAAGGAACAGCACATTAGAAATCAGCCGGGTGGAATTGAGGAATCCAGAGAATCAAACCACTTCTGGGAGAATCTGAATAAATTAAACAAAGCTCATCATGAGGAATTGGCTCTAAAAAAATGGGGATATGTGGAGAAATCACCTCCAACCCAAAAAGGCCTGTGGTGCTGATGGTATTTTAAATGAAATGAATACAGACCACAAATTCAAACTCTTCAACATTATCCTCACTGCAGGTATTTTCCCCGATATTTGGAACCAGGGATTGATCACACCAATCTATAAAAATGGAGACTAACTTGCTGTATTATAAATAGCCTTGATGAACACAACGTCCTGAGCAGAAGCCAGATTGGATTTCCAAAAAACCGATCATACAGCAGACCACATTCACACCCTCCACACTCTAATTGACAAACAAGTCAACCAAAACAAAGGCAACATCTACTCGTGTTTTGTAGATTTCAAGAAAGCATTTGTTTCAATTTGGCACCAAGGCCTTTTATAAAAACTAATAGAAAGTGGTTTTTGAGGGTAAACATATAATGTTATTTAATCAATGTACACTAAAAACAAATGTGCGGTTAAAATTGGCAACAAGCAAATAGACTTCTTCTCTCAGGGACGGGGAGTGAAACAGGGCTGCCCAATAAGTCCAACACTATTTAACATCTACATTAATGAATTGGCAAAAACATTAGAAGAATCGGCAGCACCTGGTATCACCCTACACAACACTGAAATCAAGTGTCTGCTGTACGCAGATGACCTGGTGCTGCTGTCTCCCACTAAAGAGGGGTTACAGCAGCACCTAGATCGTCTTCACAGATTCTGTCAGACCTGGACTCTGACCGTTAACCACAGGTTCTGTCAGACCTGGGCTCTGAGCGTTAATCACAGGTTCTGTCAGACCTGGGCTCTGAGCGTTAACCACAGGTTCTGTCAGACCTGGGCTCTGACCGTTAACCACAGGTTCTGTCAGACCTGGGCTCTGAGCGTTAACCACAGGTTCTGTCAGACCTGGGTTCTAACCGTTAACCACAGGTTCTGTCAGACCTGGGCTCTGACCGATAACCACAGGTTCTGTCAGACCTGGGCTCTGACCATTAACCACAGGTTCTGTCAGAACTGGGCTCTGACCGTTAACCACAGGTTCTGTCAGACCAGGGCTCTGACCGTTAACCACAGGTTCTGTCAGACCTGGGCTCTAACCGTTAACCACAGGTTCTGTCAGACCAGGGCTCTGACCGTTAACCACAGGTTCTGTCAGAACTGGGCTCTGACCGTTAACCACAGGTTCTGTCAGACCAGGGCTCTGACCGTTAACCACAGGTTCTGTCAGACCTGGGCTCTAACCGTTAACCACAGGTTCTGTCAGAACTGGGCTCTGACCGTTAACCACAGGTTCTGTCAGACCAGGGCTCTGACCGTTAACCACAGGTTCTGTCAGACCAGGGCTCTGACCGTTAAGCACAGGTTCTGTCAGACCTGGGCTCTGACCGATAACCACAGGTTCTGTCAGACCAGGGCTCTGACCGTTAAGCACAGGTTCTGTCAGACCAGGGCTCTGACCGTTAAGCACAGGTTCTGTCAGACCTGGACTCTGACCGTTAACCACAGGTTCTGTCAGACCTGGACTCTGACCGTTAACCACAGGTTCTGTCAGACCTGGGCTCTGAGCGTTAAACTAAAAAACAACAAATAGAATGATATTCCAAAAAAGGTCCGGAAATCAGGATGACAAATATAAATTATATTTGGACACAGTTCTATTAGAACACACCAAAAACTACCCATGTCCAGGACTAAATATCAGCAACACAGGTAGCTTTCACATGGCTGTGAACGAGCTGAGAGACAAAGCAAGAAGAGCATTAGAAAAAAGAGCCATCAAATTTGACAACCATCTAAACACAAGTGACCCCAATGTCAAGAGATGAAACCAGAGAAGAGTCCCCTCAGCCAGCTGGTTCTGAGGCTCAGTTCACCAACCCAAACCAACCCCATAGAGCCTCAGGACAGCATTCATCTCATTCCATCACACAGCTCTACAATGTCAAGAGATGAAACCAGAGAAGAGTCCCCTCAGCCAGCTGGTTCTGAGGCTCAGTTCACCAACCCAAACCAACCCCATAGAGCCTCAGGACAGCATTCATCTCATTCCATCACACAGCTCTACAATGTCAAGAGATGAAACCAGAGAAGAGTCCCCTCAGCCAGCTGGTTCTGAGGCTCAGTTCACCAACCCAAACCAACCCCATAGAGCCTCAGGACAGCATTCATCTCATTCCATCACACAGCTCTACAATGTCAAGAGATGAAACCAGAGAAGAGTCCCCTCAGCCAGCTGGTTCTGAGGCTCAGTTCACCAACCCAAACCAACCCCATAGAGCCTCAGGACAGCATTCATCTCATTCCATCACACAGCTCTACAATGTCAAGAGATGAAACCAGAGAAGAGTCCCCTCAGCCAGCTGGTTCTGAGGCTCAGTTCACCAACCCAAACCAACCCCATAGAGCCTCAGGACAGCATTCATCTCATTCCATCACACAGCTCTACAATGTCAAGAGATGAAACCAGAGAAGAGTCCCCTCAGCCAGCTGGTTCTGAGGCTCAGTTCACCAACCCAAACCAACCCCATAGAGCCTCAGGACAGCATTCATCTCATTCCATCACACAGCTCTACAATGTCAAGAGATGAAACCAGAGAAGAGTCCCCTCAGCCAGCTGGTTCTGAGGCTCAGTTCACCAACCCAAACCAACCCCATAGAGCCTCAGGACAGCATTCATCTCATTCCATCACACAGCTCTACAATGTCAAGAGATGAAACCAGAGAAGAGTCCCCTCAGCCAGCTGGTTCTGAGGCTCAGTTCACCAACCCAAACCAACCCCATAGAGCCTCAGGACAGCATTCATCTCATTCCATCACACAGCTCTACAATGTCAAGAGATGAAACCAGAGAAGAGTCCCCTCAGCCAGCTGGTTCTGAGGCTCAGTTCACCAACCCAAACCAACCCCATAGAGCTGCATTTCCTATTTCACTGTGACAAATACTCAGACCTAAGAGAATATTTCTTTCCCAAAATTATAATTCAATACAAAGAATTTTAAACTATAAAAGATGAAGAAAAAATAAAATATTTATTGGGTGAAGAGCCAAAATGTGCAGTTTTTGCAGCCAAATATGTGTCCTCCTGCCACAAGGGACAGCCAGTGAAAAGTGCAATGTAACGTGGATAATATTTCCCATCTTGTTTTGTTTTGTCTTTCATACCCCGTCATGTGTCTTCTCAGTCATGTTGACACTGGTCTACTACCAGGTCATGTGTCTTCTCAGTCATGTTGACACTGGTCTACTACCAGGTCATGTGTCTTCTCAGTCATGTTGACGCTGGTCTACTACCAGGTCATGTGTCTTCTCAGTCATGTTGACACTGGTCTACTACCAGGTCATGTGTCTTCTCAGTCATGTTGACACTGGTCCACTACCAGGTCATGTGTCTTCTCAGTCATGTTGACACTGGTCTACTACCAGGTCATGTGTCTTCTCAGTCATGTTGACACTGGTCCACTACCAGGTCATGTGTCTTCTCAGTCATGTTGACACTGGTCCACTACCAGGTCATGTGTCTTCTTAGTCATGTTGACACTGGTCCACTACCAGGTCATGTGTCTTCTCAGTCATGTTGACACTGGTCTACTACCAGGTCATGTGTCTTCTCAGTCATGTTGACACTGGTCCACTACCAGGTCATGTGTCTTCTCAGTCATGTTGACACTGGTCCAGTACCACGCCATGTGTCTTCTCAGTCATGTTGACACTGGTCTACTACCAGGTCATGTGTCTTCTCAGTCATGTTGACACTGGTCTACTACCAGGTCATGTGTCTTCTCAGTCATGTTGACACTGGTCTACTACCAGGTCATGTGTCTTCTCAGTCATGTTGACACTGGTCTACTACCAGGTCATGTGTCTTCTCAGTCATGTTGACACTGGTCTACTACCACGCCATGTGTCTTCTCAGTCATGTTGACACTGGTCCAGTACCACGCCATGTGTCTTCTCAGTCATGTTGACGCTGGTCTACTACCAGGTCATGTGTCTTCTCAGTCATGTTGACACTGGTCTACTACCAGGTCATGTGTCTTCTCAGTCATGTTGACGCTGGTCTACTACCATGTCATGTGTCTTCTCAGTCATGTTGACGCTGGTCTACTACCAGGTCATGTGTCTTCTCAGTCATGTTGACACTGGTCTACTACCAGGTCATGTGTCTTCTCAGTCATGTTGACGCTGGTCTACTACCATGTCATGTGTCTTCTCAGTCATGTTGACGCTGGTCTACTACCATGTCATGTGTCTTCTCAGTCATGTTCTCGCTGGTCTACTACCAGGTCATGTGTCTTCTCAGTCATGTTGACACTGGTCTACTACCAGGTCATGTGTCTTCTCAGTCATGTTGACGCTGGTCTACTACCAGGTCATGTGTCTTCTCAGTCATGTTGACACTGGTCCACTACCAGGTCATGTGTCTTCTCAGTCATGTTGACACTGGTCCACTACCATGTCATGTGTCTTCTCAGTCATGTTGACCCTGGTCTACTACCAGGTCATGTGTCTCTCAGTCATGTTGACACTGGTCTACTACCAGGTCATGTGTCTTCTCAGTCATGTTGCGCTGGTCTACTACCAGGTCATGTGTCTTCTCAGTCATGTTGACACTGGTCCACTACCAGGTCATGTGTCTTCTCAGTCATGTTGACACTGGTCCACTACCAGGTCATGTGTCTTCTCAGTCATGTTGACGCTGGTCTACTACCAGGTCATGTGTCTTCTCAGTCATGTTGACACTGGTCCACTACCAGGTCATGTGTCTTCTCAGTCATGTTGACACTGGTCCAGTACCACGCCATGTGTCTTCTCAGTCATGTTGACACTGGTCTACTACCAGGTCATGTGTCTTCTCAGTCATGTTGACACTGGTCCACTACCATTGCTTTAATGTATTATTGTTCTCAATAATATTGTTGTTGTAGTTGTTGTTAATGGTAATCCCATGTCCACTACTACTATTATTATTATTGCTGTTGGTCCCACCATTTATTTATATGTAAATATATATACTGTATATATTATATATACATATACAAATATATTTTATTTTTTAATTTTCTATATGTATACTTTGACAATGTAAGTAATAATGAACTTCCCCAGTGTCAATAAAGTCAATTGAATTGAATTGACTTGTATTCCCCAGTGAGAGCCCCTAGCATCATGTCTCTCTCCCCAGTGTTAGAGAGAGCATTATGTCTCTCTCCCTAGTGTTGGAGAGATGGAGGGAGATGTCTCTCTTCCCAGTGTTAGCCCCTAGCATCATGTCTCTCTCCCCAGTGTTAGCCCCTAGCAGAGTCTCTCTCCCCAGTGAGAGAGAGAGAAAATGTCTGTCTGCAGAGAGTAGGATCAGAGACACTCCAGAGGTAGAGAAAGAAAAAGGGGATGATGATGATGATGCTCTTTGAGTAGTAGATCCTAGACATGTAATGCCCAGCTGAGACCCAGTGTTAGCCCCTAGCATCATGTCTCTCTCCCCAGTGTTAGCCCCTAGCATCATGTGTCTCCCTAGCCCCAGCTAAGACCCAGTGTTAGTCCCTAGCATCATGTCTCTCTCCCCAGTGTTAGCCCCTAGCATCATGTCTCTCTCCCCAGTGTTGGCCCCTAGCATCATGTCTCTCTCCCCAGTGTTAGCCCCTAGCATCACGTCTCTCTCCCCAGTGTTAGCCCCTAGCATCATGTCTCTCTCCCTAGTGTTAGCCCCTAGCATCATGTCTCTCTCCCCAGTGTTAGCCCCTAGCATCATGTCTCTCTCCCTAGTGTTAGCCGCTAGCATTATGTCTCTCTCCCTAGTGTTAGTCCCTAGCATCATGTCTCTCTCCCCAGTGTTAGCCCCTAGCATCATGTCTCTCTCCCCAGTGTTGGCCCCTAGCATCATGTCTCTCTCCCCAGTGTTAGCCCCTAGCATCATGTCTCTCTCCCCAGTGTTAGTCCCTAGCATCATGTCTCTCTCCCAGTGTTAGCCCCTAGCATCATGTCTCTCTCCCCAGTGTTAGCCCCTAGCATCATGTCTCTCTCCCTAGTGTTAGCCGCTAGCATCATGTCTCTCTCCCTAAGACCCAGTGTTGGCCCCTAGCATCATGTCTCTCTCCCCAGTGTTAGCCCCTAGCATCATGTCTCTCTCCCCAGCTGAGACCCAGTGTTGGCCCCTAGCATCATGTCTCTCTCCCCAGTGTTAGCCCGTAGCATCATGTCTCTCTCCCTAGTGTTAGCCCCTAGCATCATGTCTCTCTCCCCAGTGTTAGTCCCTAGCATCATGTCTCTCTCCCCAGTGTTAGCCCTAGCATCATGTCTCTATCCCCAGTGTTAGCCCCTAGCATCATGTCTCTCTCCCCAGTGTTAGCCTCTAGCATCATGTCTCTCTCCCCAGCTAAGACCCAGTGTTGGCCCCAAGCATCATGTCTCTCTCCCCAGTGTTAGTCCCTAGCATCATGTCTCTCTCCCCAGTGTTAGTCCCTAGCATCATGTCTCTCTCCCCAGTGTTAGTCCCTAGCATCATGTCTCTCTCCCCAGTGTTAGCCCCTAGCATCATGTCTCTCTCCCCAGTGTTAGCCCCTAGCATCATGTCTCTCTCCCCAGTGTTAGCCCCTAGCATCATGTCTCTCTCCCCAGTGTTAGTCCTTAGCATCATGTCTCTCTCCCCAGTGTTAGCCCCTAGCATCATGTCTCTCTCCCCAGTGTTAGCCCCTAGCATCATGTCTCTCTCCCCCTAGTGTTAGTCCCTAGCATCATGTCTCTCTCCCCAGTGTTAGCCCCTAGCATCATGTCTCTCTCCCCAGTGTTAGTCCTTAGCATCATGTCTCTCTCCCTAGTGTTAGTCCCTAGCATCATGTCTCTCTCCCCAGTGTTAGTCCCTAGCATCATGTCTCTCTCCCCAGCTGAGACTAACCCCAATGTCTCCACACTGTTCACTAATCGTCTGATGTTTGTCTTGAAACGAAGCCATTTGTCCTTTCGTTCAGCATGGAATACAGCGTCTACTTAATACCTCCCGATTTAAAAAATAAATAACCAAAAATATAACTTTGATTCCTTTCCAACTCGCAATTGTAAAAGGTTTCCTTTCATCTTTTAAGGCGATCAAAATGTAAGATATACTGTATGAGGTTATTTAACACACGCTTCCACAGAAACCTTTCCTGAACACTTTAAATGACGGCTTAAAAAAATAATTCAGTGTTCCTCTCTTCCTGTATGTAACGGATGGGAAACGGCTAGCTTAGTTAGCGGTGGTGCTGAGGTAACGGATGGGAAACGGCTAGCTTAGTTAGCGGTGGTGCTGAGGTAACGGATGGGAAACGGCTAGCTTAGTTAGCGGTGGTGCTGAGGTAACGGATGGGAAACGGCTAGCTTAGTTAGCGGTGGTGCTGATGTAACGGATGGGAAACGGCTAGCTTAGTTAGCGGTGGTGCTGATGTAACGGATGGGAAACGGCTAGCTTAGTTAGCGGTGGTGCTGAGGTAACGGATGGGAAACGGCTAGCTTAGGTAGCGGTGGTGCTGAGGTAACGGATGGGAAACGGCTAGCTTAGTTAGCGGTGGTGCTGATGTAACGGATGGGAAACGGCTAGCTTAGTTAGCGGTGGTGCTGATGTAACGGATGGGAAACGGCTAGCTTAGTTAGCGGTGGTGCTGAGGTAACGGATGGGAAACGGCTAGCTTAGTTAGCGGTGGTGCGCGCTAAATAGTGTTTCAATCGGTGACGTCACTTGCTCTGAGACCTTGAAGTAGTGGTTACCCTTGCTCTGCAAGAGCCGCGGCTTTTGTGGAGCGATGGGTAACGATGCTTCATGGGTGACTGTTGTTGCTGTGTGCAGAGGGTCCCTGGTTCGCGCCCGGGTTTGGGCCGAGGGGACGGTCTAAAGTTATACTGTTACATTGCTGCTTGACATCGCTGTTTAAATCATCTCCTGCAGATCAATAACATGTTACTACTGAGCAATAACAGCTCTTATCAATCATCATCAGAGGTCAACTTCTGGTAAAAGTGTGTGTGTGTGTGTGTGTGTGTGTGTGTGTGTGTGTGTGTGTGTGTGTGTGTGTGTGTGTGTGTGTGTGTGTGTGTGTGTGTGTGTGTGTGTGTGTGTGTGTGTGTGTGTGTGTGTGTGTGTGTGTGTGTGTTGTTTTGTCAAAATCACAAGATAAACACAATATAATGCCTTCTCTTCAGACTATTGATCCTCTGCTGTCATTCGAAGTTAGTGATTGGTACCTACATACAGTGGTTCAGTCTCAAATGATACCCTCGTTCCCTATTTAGTGCACTACTTTTGACCAGGTCCCCTAAGGATAGGGTCAGAAGTAGTGTACTACATAGGGAACAAGGGTACCATTTGAGACCCATTAGGAGTATCTGTGGTGTGGAGTCAAATCAAATCCAATTGTAAATTGTCACATGCTGAATACAACAGTAGACCTTATGCTGACTTACCCTTAACTTGCCCTTAACCCACAATGCAGTTTTAATAAAAATAAGTGTTAAGTTTAAAAAAAATAGATAAGTAAAATAAATCAAATAAAAATTTAAAAAGTAACTAATAATTAAAGAGCAGCAGTAAAATAACAGTAAGGAGGTTATATACAGGGAGGTACTGGTACAAAGTCAATGTGGAGGCTATATACAGGGAGGTACCAGTACAGAGTCAATGTGGAGGCTATATACAGGGAGGTACTGGTACAAAGTCAATGTGGAGGCTATATACAGGGAGGTACCAGTACAGAGTCAATGTGGAGGCTATATACAGGGGGGTACCATGACAGAGTCAATGTGGAGGCTATATACAGGGGGTACCGGTACAGAGTCAATGTGGAGGCTATATACAGGGGGTACCGGTACAGAGTCAATGTGGAGGCTATATACAGGGGGTACCGGTACAGAGTCAATGTGGAGGCTATATACAGGGTATTACGGTACAGAGTCAATGTGGAGGCTATATACAGGGGGTACTGGTACAGAGTCAATATGGAGGCTATATACAGGGGGTACCGGTACAGAGTCAATGTGGAGGCTATATACAGGGGGTACCGGTACAGAGTCAATGTGGAGGCTATATACAGGGGGTACTGGTACAGAGTCAATGTGGAGGCTATATACAGGGGGTACCAGTACAGAGTCAATGTGGAGGCTATATACAGGGGGTACCGGTACAGAGTCAATGTGGAGGCTATATACAGGGTATTACGGTACATAGTCAATGTGGAGGCTATATACAGGGGGTACTGGTACAGAGTCAATGTGGAGGCTATATACAGGGTATTACGGTACAGAGTCAATGTGGAGGCTATATACAGGGGGTACTGGTACAGAGTCAATGTGGAGGCTATATACAGGGGGTACTGGTACAGAGTCAATGTGGAGGCTATATACAGGGTATTACGGTACAGAGTCAATGTGGAGGCTATATACAGGGGGTACCAGTACAGAATCAATGTGGAGGCTATATACAGGGGGTACTGGTACAGAGTCAATGTGGAGGCTATATACAGGGTATTACGGTACAGAGTCAATGTGGAGGCTATATACAGGGGGTACTGGTACAGAGTCAATGTGGAGGCTATATACAGGGGGTACTGGTACAGAGTCAATGTGGAGGCTATATACAGGGTATTACGGTACAGAGTCAATGTGGAGGCTATATACAGGGGGTACCAGTACAGAATCAATGTGGAGGCTATATACAGGGGGTACTGGTACAGAGTCAATGTGGAGGCTATATACAGGGTATTACGGTACAGAGTCAATGTGGAGGCTATATACAGGGTATTACGGTACAGAGTCAATGTGGAGGCTATATACAGGGGGTACCGGTACAGAGTCAATGTGGAGGCTATATACAGGGGTACTGGTACAGAGTCAATGTGGAGGCTATATACAGGGTATTACGGTACAGAGTCAATGTGGAGGCTATATACAGAGTCAATGTGGAGGCTATATACAGGGGTACCGGTACAGAGTCAATGTGGAGGCTATATACAGGGGGTACCAGTACAGAGTCAATGTGGAGGCTATATACAGGGGTACTGGTACAGAGTCAATGTGGAGGCTATATACAGGGTATTACGGTACAGAGTCAATGTGGAGACTATATACAGGGGGTACCGGTACAGAGTCAATGTGGAGACTATATACAGGGGGTACCGGTACAGAGTCAATGTGGAGACTATATACAGGGGGTACCAGTACAGAGTCAATGTGGAGGCTATATACAGGGGTACCAGTACAGAGTCAAAGTGGAGACTATATACAGGGGGTACCAGTACAGAGTCAATGTGGAGGCTATATACAGGGGGTACCAGTACAGAGTCAATGTGGAGGTTATATACAGGGGGTACCAGTACAGAGTCAATGTGGAGGTTATATACAGGGGGTACCAGTACAGAGTCAATGTGGAGACTATATACAGGGGTACCAGTACAGAGTCAATGTGGAGGTTATATACAGGGGGTACCAGTAGAGTCGAGGTAATTGAGGTAATATTGACAGAGTATGCTTCCTTAAACTGCTGTCAGCCCATCAGATTGTTCAGCCTCTGACTCATTGACTCTGACTCTCGTGCTGCAAGACCCTCCCTGTGTGTGATGTTTCCCTGTAGTCAAGGTGACGGATCAGACTGGTTAATATCAACAACCCTTATATACATATATATACACTTATATACTTATATATATATACATATATATATATATACATATACATTAGAAAGTACTGAATTGTCATACTTGAGTAGAAGTAAAGATACCGTAATAGAAAATGACTCAAGTAAAAATGAAAGTCACCCAGTAAAATACTACTTGATTAAAAGTCTAAAAGTATTTGGTTTTATATGTACTTATGTATGAAAAGTAGAAGTACAAGTATAAATAATTTCAAATCCCTTATATTAAGCAAACCAGACTATAACGTGCTGACCTTTATTTCCTTTGTTTTGTATGTATTTAGTATGGTCAGGGCGTGAGTTGGGGTGGGCAGTCTATGTTTGTTTTTCTATGTTTTGGGGTATTTCTATGTTTCGGCCTAGTATGGTTCTCAATCAGAGGCAGGTGTCATTAGTTGTCTCTGATTGAGAATCATACTTAGGTAGCCTGTGTTTCACTGTTTGTTTGTGGGTGATTGTCTATGTTTAGTTGCTTGTGTTCAGCACAGGTCTCATTTATAGCTTCACGGTCGTTATTCGTTTATAATAATAATATAATATATGCCATTTCAGTGCTTTTATCCAAAGCGACTTACAGTCATGTGCATACAAATGGGTGGTCATCGAACCCATACCCTGGCTACAAGCGCATTTTGGTCCGCTTCATACGACGATCGTGACACAGACACATTTTCTAGCTTTTGAAATTTACGCATAGCCAGCGGCACACTCCCAACACTTAGACATCATTTACCAATGAAGCACTTGTGTTGTTCTCTGTTTAGTGTCCCAGGGAGTCCTCCAGATCAGATCAGGCAGTAGGGATGACCAGGGATGTTCTCTGTTTAGTGAGTCCTCCAGATCAGAGGCAGTAGGGATGACCAGGGATGTTCTCTGTTTAGTGAGTCCTCCAGATCAGAGGCAGTAGGGATGACCAGGGATGTTCTCTGTTTAGTGAGTCCTCCAGATCAGAGGCAGTAGGGATGACCAGGGATGTTCTCTGTTTAGTGAGTCCTCCAGATCAGAGGCAGTAGGGATGACCAGGGATGTTCTCTGTTTAGTGAGTCCTCCAGATCAGAGGCAGTAGGGATGACCAGGGATGTTCTCTGTTTAGTGAGTCCTCCAGATCAGAGGCAGTAGGGATGACCAGGGATGTTCTCTGTGAGTTCCAGATGCAGTCCTCTCTGTTTAGTGATCAGATCAGGCAGTAGGGATGACCAGGGATGTTCTCTGTTTAGTGAGTCCTCCAGATCAGATCAGGCAGTAGGGATGACCAGGGATGTTCTCTGTTTAGTGAGTCCAGATCCAGATCAGAGTGAGTCCTCCAGATCAGAGAGACAGTAGAGATGACCAGGGATGTTCTCTGTTTAGTGAGTCCTCCAGATCAGAGACAGTAGGGATGACCAGTAGAGATGGGATGTTCTCTGTTTAGTGAGTCCTCCAGATCAGAGACAGTAGGGATGACCAGGGATGTTCTCTGTTTAGTGAGTCCTCCAGATCAGAGGCAGTAGGGATGACCAGGGATGTTCTCTGTTTAGTGAGTCCTCCAGATCAGAGACAGTAGAGATGACCAGGGATGTTCTCTGTTTAGTGAGTCCTCCAGATCAGAGGCAGTAGGGATGACCAGGGATGTTCTCTGTTTAGTGAGTCCTCCAGATCAGAGACAGTAGGGATGACCAGGGATGTTCTCTGTTTAGTGAGTCCTCCAGATCAGAGACAGTAGGGATGACCAGGGATGTTCTCTGTTTAGTGAGTCCTCCAGATCAGAGACAGTAGGGATGACCAGGGATGTTCTCTGTTTAGTGAGTCCTCCAGATCAGAGGCAGTAGGGATGACCAGGGATGTTCTCTGTTTAGTGAGTCCTCCAGATCAGAGACAGTAGGGATGACCAGGGATGTTCTCTGTTTGTTCTCTTGATATGTGAGTGAATTGGACCATGTTCATGTCCTGCTAAGCATTCAAAATGTAA